>NW_007016060.1:0-11695 GCF_000164805.1 Carlito syrichta
CATTTTTCTCCCTTTACCCCTTTCCTTCCCCCTCTTCAATTCTGTTTTTGAGGGAGGGTGGGGTTGCTTTTATTTCTCTTCTGCAATGACCTGTTCTTCCTTATGAGGGTCTTCTGGTTTTGTTCACTTTTCCCTCTGCTTTACAGTCTGTCTATTCAGCAGTTTGCAGTCTTGGTCCGTTCAGAGAATCTCACCAGTTCACCTATGCCGTCGCCATCTTGCCCCGTCTCAGTTCTGAAGGCTTGAAATTGAAGATCAAGGTGCCGGTATGGTCAGTTTCTGGTAAAGGCTCTCTTGGATTGTAAATGACAAACTTTTCACTGTACCGCTGGATGCTGGGCAGCGGGGACTCGGTTTTCCCCGCTCCGCCCGGGAAGGATGGCGAGACCGAGGCACGACCCCGCCTGCGAAGGGGTACACTCCGACCTGAAGAACCGTTGCTGCGGCCACGCGCAGACAAAGCGGCAATTCCCTGGCACACTGCCAGGAGTGATGACGTCACCTATATAATTCTTTATTAGTGGCTGTAAGGGTCTAACATATTTCATCATACAAAATGAATGGTGTTGTTCTTGTTAAGTTGATGAAAATTCTTGTTTTTTCACTTCGGTTAGACTGTCACAGAAAGCAGAAAAAAAAAAAAAAAAGCACAGTGAAGCACATTATACAGAACTCACAATAAGTGAAAAGGAGAGTTCCCCAATGATTGCAAAGCAGCCTCTTGCTAATTCCACTCCGTCAAGTCCTACCCACAGTAAGACATTGGTCTCTGAAATTACCTTTATTCAACTTTATAAAAGTAGTGCACAATCTGTATAATTCTCATGTTGCCCAAGGGTACATTTGGAAGGATGTAATAATTAATAAACATTCAGTTTGATTATCCATGAAAGTTTTCTCATTAATACATATCGAGAAATGAGTTCACCAAATAGTAAACAATATGGTATTTGACCCATAGAACATAATTGTATACTTCAAAAATTCTTTAACTTTGTTTTTAAAACAATCCTAAGGATTGTGATTCAGATGATGTTCTTTAGCTTAATATTTTTGAAATATGAAATATTAAAATAACCTGAGGGCTCCCGTAACTATTAATTTACAAATTAAGTTAATCAGACTCTTAGTTGTACAAAAGTCTATTCTTTTTTTTTTGAGTTTGAGCTTGAGTTTGAGTCTCATTTTTGTCCCCCAGGCTGGAGAGCAGTGGCATGCTCACGGCCTCGACCTCCTGGGCTTAGGCGATCCTTCCACTTCAGCCTTCCAAGTAGCTAGAACTACACAATGTCTATTCTTTAATATTTCCCTTGTGCTAGAATCTCTGGCTTGTATCTGAACTCGTGGACACCAGTAGAAGAACACTTCTGTCCCTTTTTGTTTCTAGATCATATATGTAACTAATTTCTAGCCAATGAAATTGAAGGTATGTGGGAAGACCTAAGAACGCTCTTTACAAGGAGGCTGCACATAACCATGGCAGCTTTTTCTTTATTCTATCTTGCTGTACAGAATTCAGAAACCATCTTATGTCATATGAACGAGGGCCATGGACTTTAGGACTTGTGAACCTTGAACTGAAAGGAGATCGGTTCTTTGAGGGAACAGAGGTGATATCACCCTAAAGTGCTTCTTTTAGAGTATTGCTTATTCAGACAGAAACGTATGTTATTAAACCACTGTTATGATTTGAATTGTTACTTGCAGTCATTTCTTAAATAATACAGTGGGTTTCTAATATTGACTTTTATTTTTATCTTATCTTTTGTCTTATTTTTATCTTGAACATCTCATTTCATTAAAAATTTTACGAACTTAGCCCACAAATAATTTATTGACTTAGTTATACTGCAAAAATATTATATTAAAATGGAACCACACATTTATTAATAATGTCACTTATGTTTATTGATAGTGATAAAATTGGCCACCTAAATATTTTTAAGGAACATATTACTTTTTTTTTACTTTCTAGAGATGCCAACATTGTATCTAAATATATATCTTATGTAGAGATTTTAATAATATGCTCTTTCACTTGGGAATAGTTACCAACACTCAGCACTGTAATTTTCTTTCTTTTTTTTTTTTTGAGGTGTGTCTCACTCTGTCTCCCAGACTGGAGTGCAGTGGCCACTCCCCGCCACCGCAGCCTCGACCTGCTGGGCTCTAGCGATCCTTCTGCCTCAGCCTTCCAAGTAGCCGGAACTACAGGCACGCGCTACCACACCCGGCTGATTTTTTGATTTATTGTGGAGATGAGGTCTCGCTGCCCAGGTGGGTCTCAAACCCACGGGCTCAGGCAGTCCACTCCCTCCTCAGCGGGATTACAGGCTGAGCCACCGAGGTAATTTTTTTTTTTTAAATGAAAACAAATTTCTCAAGCATGGTGTGATTGTATTAAAGATATTTATTGTACAGTATTCTTATAAAGTAGAGGGATTAAAAATGATTAACTTAAGGCTAACACTTTAAATTTGTACTTAAGAAATGTACATAAAATTTTAAAGTTTAAGATAAAATTGAAATTATTAAACAGATAGTCACTTTACTTCCTTCCTGGTCAAAAGGAAGAAAACCAGACTCTTCTCACTTATTTCAGTGTTGGAGCGAAAACAAGCAGGAGAGAGCCTGCCAATTTGGAAATGTTCTTTAGTTTCTGGGTTGTGCAGGTACCATTCATAAACAAGGATAATGAATGTCTAAGTGGTGAGTTACAAAGTGATGCTTGTGGTTTGGTAAATGGGGCATAAAGAAGTGAAAACTTTTGAGTTATTTTTTTTTCTTTTGACATTTTACAACTACTATTGAGTGGGTGTAAGGAAAAGGCATCTTTCCCATCTACATTTTCTGGCTACCTCTTGTGAAATTAAGAACATCTCTGGTAGGACACAGAGGCAGCTCCATCTGTTAGCCTTCTCCATAAAATAAAGCCTGAAGACATAGGATTGTGGTGTCTAAGCAGTACTAATATTATTTGAGTAGTGTATTCAGAAGAAACTTGTATGGAACATTTCTAAATCTTATTCTATTTTTGGATTTTCATAAGAAAGATATTACAAATATTTCTTGTTACCCTTAAAGAAAACATTTTTCTGAGAAAATCTCTCTCTTCTTGGTCAAAATCCCATAAAATACATTGTTGCATGCTTTGGATCAGTTTTGAACCTTGTGGAAGATGCAAATTTTCATAGCTATAGAAAATACATATATAAATAAAAATTACTTCTGTATTTATTTATCGAGATGTGGTCAATAAAATCTTATTGTCTCAAAGAATTTGTCTAATCTTGAATCATATGCGATTTGATATAATGAATATTTATGTACACAGTTCACTATGGCTGATTTGGGAAAAAATTAAAAATAAAATAAAATGTTAACCTAGTGTTAGGTACTGAGGGCTCTGATGAGCTATGGGTATAATGACCATTGAAAATAGTGACTCTAAATAAGAGACTTATAAAGAACACAGGAATCTTTAATTACTGCTTACAAGATGTACTACCAGCAGTTATTTTGGTGAACATAGATAGGCAGGAACCTAGAAGAAGGGCCAAAAGGAGTGAGAAATACCCAAAAGGAATACAATCTGCTTTCCTTGTCACTATATTCCATATATCTTGAAAAGTGAGAACTGGTAATTGCTAATGGCTATGAAAAGACCCAGAAAATGGACACAGGAGATACTGTGCTTGACACAAAGCCAAGGTTTATAAGGATCCTTCAATTTTAAGAGGAGAATAATGTTTTGTAACTAGAATGAGCCTATTATCACAGTATTCATATGTGGGGTAAAATACTTTATAAAATTAAAGTCTGTGGACTTGGACCCCACCCCAATCTCTTCCTATAACGAGACGGGACAAGGGTGAGTGTGGTTAGCAGCAATTTAGTGTGCATTTGCAAAAAGCTAGAAGGCAGGATTTGGATGTCCATGACACAAAGCATGATGCATGCTTGAGGTGACAAATATGCTAATCACTTTATTTGATTATGACACTTTGTGGATGTGTATCAAAGTATCACTTGGTATCCCACAGACATGTACAACTATTATGTGTCAAGTAAAAAGAAAAGAAAACACATTTTTAAGAACACATTTAATTCAAATTCCTATCACTTCTCCATCATTCAGGAAGGACGTTGGTGTTGAGGTTTACATACCTACCGAAGACAATAACTACCATGGTTTCTGGTGCTTCAGCAAAACCTCAGATGTGAGGCTTTCTCACCAACCATCTGTGGTTTCATTGTTGGAGCATTCATTGTATCTTGGGGTTGCAGAGTCTGTAAGTTTGCTGTGACTGAGCCAAGAAAGAAGGCAGATGCAGAGTTTTACAGAAGTTATTCTGTGAACGATTTTGAGTTGATGAGGAAGACTGGTATCTTTCAGAGTGCAAAGTGATTCTGGAATATAAAGAATTTCTTTGGGCTGAATTACATAGAAGTTTGTCACTGACTTGTGTTCCTGATCTGTGGAACATGCTATGTAGGCTAAGAAGCAGTTTCCCTTGATAATTAACAAATTTAAAAAATTAATTCGAATTCCTTCACTAGCTTGATCCTGCTGTTCCCAACTCAGCCTGGTCCCCTCATTCTCGCTCTATAGACTTTCTCACCATCTGGCATTATTTTTACCTCTGGGCTAAACGGAAGCTGACTGAATTAAAGGCTGGGTTGCTTACCACCAGCTAAAGGTCTGGCTTCTGAGGAATCTTAGTGCATTTTTCCCCATTAAGTACAAATATGAAATCATTGTTTTATTAATCAATATTTTTTATTATGGTTTTGTGGGGTACAGTTAAGGGTTAGGTGTACAATTACGTTTCATTCAGGCCCCCTGTTAATAAGAGGTGTTTTCCCATCCCCAGACAGATATTTGCTACTGTTAATCCCATCCCCCTCCCCCCTAAATATGAAATCTTAAATGAAGTTCCCCAGAGGATTTATTTGTAAGGATTTGTAAGGATTATTTGTAAAAGTGAAGCAGAAACAGGTGAGCTATCAATTGATAGCACAGTCCACTCCCACTGGCACTGACTGAATTCCTGGCAAGGGAAGGACATTGTTCTAAGAGCCAGGACTCCAAGCATTTCTGTCATCATGTAGCTAGCACTTTACTGAAAATGACAGAAGTATAAACAAAAAGAAAAAATTAAGTACGATAAGGTAAGCATTCCATGAGTCGAAGAAATTAATAAATATGCACAGCACTCCTGAAAGATGACAGAGGGGGCAGAAATCACCCCCTCTGTAAAAGAGAAGCATACCCGGGCTGAATCTAATGGAAGAATACTAATCAATGAAAAAGAAGAATGGGAAAGAATAAAGGAAAAGTATTTCAGGCAGAGGTAATAAAATAATCACAGACCGTACAAGTGGGGATCCTCTTCCTCCCAAAACTGAGATTATCTCTTTGGAGGGCAGGCCCCTTGTACTGCGGGTTTCCCCCACTAGGTGAATGTTCTAGAAATCCATCCGCATCAGTTTACCAGCTCGTGTTGCTGTGAGAGACTGTGTTCTGCTTCAGTGAATTATTTATTTTTTGAGATTCTTTCAACACGTTTGCCCATTTCACGATGAGTGATTTACACTGAGTGTTCAGCAGTTTTTGACCCCAAACGGCACGGCTCTTTTCCCCCACCATCCTTATTCCCCGGATCTCACCCAGAACAACCTATTTGTTTGTTTGTTTGTTTCTCCGGATGAAAAAACATCCTCAAAGGGAAATGTTTTGCCATTGTAAAAGAGTGAAACCAAAAACAGCCGAAGCACTAAAAGGCATCCAAATCGAGGAGTTCAAAAACTGTTCTGAGCAGTGGGAAAAGTGTCCCAATAGGTGTATTGCATCAAATGGAGAGTACTTGGAAGGTGACCGAAGTTTAAACTTGTAAGAATAAAGACACATTTTTTTTTTTTTTTTTGAGTTGGAGTCTCACTCTGTCATCCAGACTGGAGTGCAGTGGCCCCTCCCGGCCACCGCAGCCTCGAACTGCTGGGCTCCGGTGGTCCTCCCGCCTCAGCCTTCGGAGTAGATGGAATTACAGGCGCGCTACCCCGCCCAGTTAATTTTTTGGTTTATTGTAGAGATGAGGTCTAGCCAAGTTGCCCAGGTGGGTCTTGAACCCGCGAGCTCAGGCAATCCACTCACCCCAGCCTCCAAAGTGTGGGATTACAGGCTGAGCCACCGTGCCCGGCAAAGACATAATTTTTTAAATAAATAAACGCTGGGTTTTTTTGAGTCACCCCTTATATATCAAGTGGAGGAATTCTGCAGTTGGCAAGTTGAGTTAGGAGGTACTGGAGTAGTCAAGACAAAATAATATTGGGGACCAGAACTAGGTTCTTGTTGATTTCAATAGAGAAGGCACACTGGATTTTAAAAATGTCTTGGAAGCAAAATTATAAGACCTTAAGAAATAATTGATATAAATAATAGGAAACAGGCATCCAGGATTACTTGTGCATTTTATTTAACAGTGATAGTAGTGCCAATACATGAGATAAGATTCCAATGTATAATTCTGGAGCATAAGATGAGGTGAATTTTGTTGAACTAGAAGTACCTGGAGAAATTACAGAAAGATATATCTATCAAGCAGTTTTATAAGAAAATATGAAATTCAGATGCCAAGTTAGAGTTAGATACATAAATATAGATATCACTAGCATACAATCTCAGTTAAAAATACGAAAGTAAGCAAAGACTCAGTGAGCAGATACTAGGGCCATAGAAATCGGTACTATTTGATGGGAGGAGGATGAAATAAGTTCAAGCAAGAAAGAAGATCAAAGCAAGAAGAAGATCAAAAAGGTTGGGATAAAAACCAGAAAAATATTGCCATAGAAGAAAAAAAAGTAGCTTTCCAGAAGTAAGAAAAGATCAAAACTGTGACATGCGACAATGTAGGATAAGGCTACAAAAGTTTCCAACGGATATGAAGGTATGAAAATTAATGGTACCATTTGCCATTGAAGTAATGGGAGAATGTTGGTAATGAACTGGAAAGAAGAAAGTGAAATTGTTTACACTGTCAAGACCAATGGCTGAGACAGAAAAGAGACCACTCTTAAGATGTCCTGTTACAGAGTATCCATTCTGGTCAGACAGGACACCTTGCTACATAGTAGACACTCTGATTGGAGGCTTTCCTTTGCAACAGTCACTGCCATTTTAATTTTATGAGTTCAATATTTTCATGTTAGTGAACTAAATACTTTGTGTTTGATGAATTCTATTACTGAACAGTTTATTAATGCAACTATCTTCCAAAATTTGTATTAATGTACTCTCTTTGACATCTCTTTAAAAGAATCAGCTCATTTGTACTAATTTAAGTGATATACTGTTTAACTTGAGAAAAGCCACTTAATGCATGGGACTATCTACTTTTATTTAAACATATTAACTGACCAAGAATGGCATAATTTCAATAAAGATGTATGCTGTATTTTACATGCATAAAGTGTAAAGATTAAGAAGACAGCAATTAAGTCGTGGTTTTTATTTTCTGATTTTTCCTTATAAAAATATGGAAATCATATTGTAAACGCAGATTTTTAAAAGATGTAGAAGGAAATAAAGACATCATTAGTTACATAAGTGTCAAACCAAGTGGTAAGATAATTTTGTTCATAACAACATTTAATCAATTTGGAAATACAAGCAAACAAAAGATAAACTGACCAGAAGATATTTTGGAAATTACATAGAATATCTGATCTTATCTAGGTAACATATATAAAAGCAGATAGAAATTTTGCAAGAGGGAAGCAGCGATTTTAGAGATTTTGTAACTAAGATTTGAACAAATAACACAATTTTTAGTTGCCTTTCTATGTCTTTGACATTGTATGACCATCATTGCCTATAGAAAGTTCCTTAGCGGTCTACATTTTCTGGTTATTGTTATGAATGCAATCCAATTGCCTTAAAACAAATCTGGAGGTGTTTTCCCCAGGTCTTTCAAGTGACAGAAAGGCAGCCAAGTCCTTTGATTTATGTTATATTTGCTTAGATCTTTCTTAAGGTGGTAAATTTTATTTTTAAAAAATAAACTCACTATCTTAAAAATGCATCTGTGCTGTGATAATTTTGAGGGTTCTTCAATATCTCGTTCTCCTTCCTGCCCATGCACAAAAAAGACAGTAATTTGAAGTCTCTTAGCAAATGAAAAGACCTATGACTAATTCTCTCTGGTCTATGAAATGGCTACAGATTTGATGTTTATCCCTTCTTAGCTGAGACAGTGAAGAGCTCATGAACAATTTCCCACTCTCTCTCTTTCTCTGTACCTACTGTGATAATGTAGAAAACAAAATATTGACATGGTGAGGCTAACCATCTCAAGGTGGTTGTAACATGAATTAATACTGTTGCTGCCTGAGGACCACTATTCTGAAGTCACCCAGAATGGTAGCAGACTGTGTGTAAACAAAAAGTAATGCTTGAGGTGTTGAACAGCCACAGGATCTTGGAAGTTGTCATGGCAGCAAAACCTACCCTATTCTGACCATATGACATTCAGAGCATCCTTTTGGATCTGAAGTAAAGCCTGCTATCTGATAACTTTTTCCCTAGGGTGAGTATCTATAAAGTAAACAGGAAAGAGGAGAGAGAAAGTGAATGGACTAGAGTCTACAATTTAACACACTACAACTGTGTGTTGGGTTGTTCACAGTCCTATCAAACTTACAGATATTTATCCTCCTTGCCTTTACTAACTCAGTGAAGAAATCACTTGCCATAGTTTTTAGAGAAAATTGCTTACCCAGGTCTACTAAGGTAGCTGTTTGACATTTCAACTGCTTCATTGTTTGCATTCCTTTGTTCACTTGTGCATTGTAAGAAGAAAAAAAAAAAAAGTATAGATCACCACATTCCTTTTGACTTGCAAATCTTTGCTAAGCAATGTGTGAGTTTTTGCTGCAAATGAGGATATTCATCATGATGGCACCCCCCCAATCTTGTTCTGAGTGCTGTATCTGGGTATTTCACCAAGTATTCCACCCATATCTCTTTTGTTTTTAGTTATGCAATGAAGAGTACTGACAGTGGGCATCAAAGGATCCTGCCTCATCAAATGAGTCTGCCACTCTTCCCTGGAGGTTCAGAGTAATCTCAGACTGTAAGATTTGTTTTGAGGTAGCTCTGAAAAGTACTGTGCATGTGTGAATGCATGTATTCACGCATACATGAATATGCTCATACATAGTGTGTACCTTAGCTATAGGTGTGACAGGGGGTGGAAAGACAAGATTTTCCCAAGGATTTAGGGTGTCCTAAGACTCAAGATTCTATGATATTAAAGAATGAACTTTTATCTTGTAAAGGTACTAACAAGAAGTAAAAAAAAAATAAAATAAAATGGGTAGCATTTAAAAAAATATGTCTGACAGTCCTGTTAAAAGATAGCTTTTATTTTCCACTTGGAGAGTTTTGAATAGTGAGACAATTGCCAACACTGGCTAGTTACATAAATGATATACTCTCCTGTAGAAAATGTCCCCTTAAAGAGAGTAGTAAGCTAACAGAATTCCCTCAGATAATTAATTCTACCTATTTTTAAATTTATTATCTGTAACTAAGAGGCCATTTCAATTCTAAACAATATACTTGAGCCCTGGCATCCTCTCTGTGTTAATGCAGGTAGCATCACAGTCCTGATTTTTTGGGGCATCACGCTGTTGGCTCCCACTAGGGTCGTTCAACCCAGCAATCTGTTCACTCTTTCAATACTGCTGCTTTTTACTGAGTCTATCATTTCAGATCCCATGAATGGCTACTTAGGGCGTTGTCTCCATCCTGATGGCCAGAAGCACGCTTAGTCTTTGAGATGCTGTTTATCACGTCCCCATTAGGACACGTAGGTGGTATGGCTTAATGAACTGGGGCCCACAGGCTGTTCCTGGTTTTGCACTTTGCTTGTTCATCCATTAGCCAGTGCTATGGCAAGTGTTTTGTCACTCTCCAAGGGAGTCATAGACGTGCCAAGCCCCATCATCCTTGCCTTGCTTTATGAAGCGTGTTGGGACCAGATGGTGTTCTAAATGAAGTTTTGAAAAAGAGATTTTCAACATGTTGTATTTCAGGAGGTAGTTGCCTTTCTTTTGGTGAATAGGTGGTTTCTTATGAGGTGTGAGCCCCTTGCTCTTTCTTATTTCTTCTCCTCTTCCTCTTTCTTCTTCTTCTTCTTCTTCTTAATAGACTCCTGACACATTTTCATGGAAAAAAGAAAATGGAACGTGTATCTGCTCCAAACCTTGACGTATAAAGAGTAAAAACTAGTTAAGTTCAACAGGCTTTTATATAATGCTATCTTGTCTTAGTTTTAGCACAGCCCTTAAAATATAATAGAAAAATGATCTCCATTTCAAGATGGAAAACCTGAGAACCAGAGAGATTAAATTCCTTGACTCCTGTCACCAAGGAAGTTAGCGACAGAGCTAATATAGCAATCCCAATGTTCATTATTTTATTTCTTACTCTTTCCAAAGTACTTATTAATGACTGCCATGTTGAGACCCCAATCGTCACTGCTTCCCCAGAAAAGACAGTGCAAAGAGAAATAATATATCCAAACCAAAATCAACATGCATGCAAAAATTTGTATTTATAATTTATTGATAATGAGGGAATAACCGATGTTCTGAGGGAATAACAGCATGAGTCCTCAATACTTGACAAAGATTAGGAGAGAAAATGAATACATAGAAAAATAGTTGCGCCCTAACTTTATAGAGTTGGCATTGGGTATCCAACTGAAAAGAAAAAGTTTCTTTTATCCAGCCATTTTGTCAGTTGAGTGGGTCCTCTCTTCAAAATAATATAAAATTAGCATACTTAATTCATTAAATTCATAAACTCAGCATACTTAATTCAATACCTAACTCATCAAGATCTAATGGTTTTTCTTTTAGCCTATTATTTTAGACTCAGTCGGTGGTTACTTAGATGTTGTTTCCATCCTGAAGATCGGAAGCATGCTTAGTCTTTGAGATGCTGATGATCACGCCCTCATTGTGACATGTGGGTGATATTGCTTAATGAGCTGGGGCCATGGGCTGGTCCTGGTTTCCCACTTTTGCTTGTTCATTCATTAGCTGGTGCTATGGCTATAGTGCTATGGCACGATAAACAGCTTATCAAAGACTACACAGGTAATAACATGAGTATACCTAACCCTCACTTGTACCCCACATCTTTAAAATTAAAAATTAAAAAAACAAAGATTAAGCATGATTCTCGTTGCCAGGATTCTTGACAGATGTTGATTTTTGATGTACACGGTAGATATCGGTATTACCCTCTTCTTGACTACTTAATGCTACCAGTTTTATTTTTGATTTCTATGAAAAATCCCTATATTTCTACTCATGCCCACAGATATTCAAAGGGCTTATGCTAATGCTTGTAACACATTTTCCCCCCTGTTTTTATGGGGCTTGATTTAAGGAGAAAAAAAGAAAATATATAATTAGAACTTTGAAAACAGTAAAAAGCCGGGCTCGGTGGCTCAGCCTGTAATCGCTCGCTTGGGGAGGCTGAGGTGAGTGGATTGCCTAAGCCCGCGGGTTTGAGACCCGCCTGGGCAACTTGGCGAGACCTCATCTCTACAATAAATCAAAAACTAGCTGGGTGTGGTAGCGCATGCCTGTAGTTCCAGCTACTTGGAAGGTTGAGGTGGAAGGA
>NW_007016060.1:11768-42123 GCF_000164805.1 Carlito syrichta
GAGACTGCGGTGACTGGGAGCAGCCACTGCACTCCAGTCTGGGCAACAGAGTGAGACTCCAACTCAAAAAAAAAAAACAGTAAAAAAATACAGTTATGTATTTTTGCACGTTCAACTTTAACTAATTGAAATGAACAGAATACCATTAAAAACAATGATTATACAATAGGCATTTAAAAGTGCATTGAAATATTCATAAAAATAACTAAGAAGATTGCTTTAAGAGTGAGAAAAATTTATAGAAAAATGTTAGGAATATTTCATATTTCTTTCAGTGGGTTTATGCTGTTATTATCTGCTGTTAAGCATAACATGTTGCTTTCTAACTATATACAACTTGAAATATTCTGATTTCGAAAAGTGTGTAAAAAGCTATTTAAGTTTAATGGGAACACATCTTAAATTAACTTCCTAGTTTTAGCATTTTTAAATAATTAGGGGATTTATTTTGAGGGACACAAAGTAGGCCAAATTCAGGAATAATTGAGTAAAATGCAAATTTTTCTTCATAATTTTCTCACTTTTATAGATAATTTTTTCTCCTTTATTTATTAGCTTTTTTTTTTTTAACTCTGCACCTATTGGATCATATTCCTCAGATATTGTTTGTTTGTTTGTTTGTTTGTCTATTTTGGAGTCGAAGTCTTACTCCATCAACCAGGCTGGAGTGCAGTGGCATGATCATGGCTCACCACAGCCTCGACCTCCTGGACTTAAGCAATCCTCCCCACTCAGCCTCCTGAATAGCTGGGACTAAGGCACACCACCAGGCCGGGCTTTTTTTTTTTTTTTTTTAGACAAGGTCTCACTATGTTGTCCAGCCTGGTCTTGACTCCTGGGTTCAAGTGATCCTTCCTCCTCAGCCTCCTAATGTGCTGGAATTACAGGTGTGAGCCACCATGCCCAGATTTCCTCAACTACTCTTTGGGTGGCACAGTACCATGGAAGACAGTAAAATTGGACTGGGACTCTAATGACCAGTGCTATATATGTCTATTTTTTCCCACAATAAGATTTTTTTTTGTTTTGAGTAGGAGTCCCACTGTTGTCCAGGCTGGAATACAATGGCATGCTCATGTCATCATAGCCTCAACCTACTTGACTCAGGCGATCCTTCTACCTCTGCTTTTCAGGTAACGGGAACCACAGGCATGCGCCACCACACCTGGCTAATTTTTTCATTTATGTAGAGACGAGGTGTTGCCAAGTTGCCCAGGCTGATCTTGAACCCTGGGCTCAGGCAATTCTCTCACCTCCACCTCCCAAGTGCTGGGGTTACAGGCTTGAGCCACTGTGCCTGGCTAAGATTTTTTTTTTTTTAATTAAGCAGAGAGCTACATTTTAAAGCCATGGAAAAAGGACACTCCCATGTGTCAAAACCCAACAATATGCACTTTCATTGGCAAAGACTCAACTAAAAGTCATGAATCTTGAATAGCACAGTTGCAACAAGGTTATAAAATAAGGGTATTTGGCACTTTCTTTTCCTCTTCAAATCACATTTTTTAAAAAAACTACTTTCTTACTACATAACTCACTGTAACAACTTTAAATAAGGGCAATTTTACCATGCCTTGAGAGCAGGCAGAGACAACTCTAATTCCTTCTACTACGTATTGGTATACATCAAAGTATTTGCTCCTCTAAGACAAGGACATAAACATAAGGTTTTAGTTCAGTGGATGTATACCTTTAATCAGCAAATGTTTGTTATGGACTTTCAGCACTCTAGATGCTGTGAAGCCTATAGTCTAGTGAGTTTAGTGTTAAGAAATCAATCCTCACATGTTGTTTATCTTGTATTTCCTATAATAGTAGAACACTTTTCAGCTATTGACTAAATGGACTTCTGGTCAGCAGGTGACCTTCCGTGCAGGCAGGCAGTGACCCTGGCAATGTAATTTGTAATCCTCCTCTATCTGGTATATCCTCAGCATGTAGTCAGGTAGATGGGAATATGAAACAAAGAAAAATCCCACCAGTGTGTACAGGGTCTCTCCTAGAAGAGATACACATCATTTCTGTTCATACTTACTTGACCAAAAATAGCTACATTCAAGGGGAAAATGAAAAAAACAGCTTTCAGTGGCAACTTGCCTTAGAAGAGTAGCAAATTATTATCAACACACATTAATGCAGTGGTGAAGATGGGCCCAGATGATTTGAAAACAAAGACCGTCAGGAAGCATATTGGAAATAATGGTTGTGCAATTCAATCCAGCTACATTAGTGAAGTAATCTCAAAACATGTGAAATTCACTCATCTTCCCAAACTGCTAATATCTTTTTCTTCCTCTTCTTGATCAGGGCATGTATTTGTGAAGATTTTCGGATTACAAGCAATAGAAAGAATCTAAAATTTCCTTTAAATTAAGCTTTAAATTTTTGAAATTTAAAAATTTTGAGAATTTAGTGGTATGTCACAAAACCCAAGAGCAGAAACATAGCAGTGTGGGGGAAGTACCAGGACCAGGGACAGATCAACTCTGAGGTTTCAGTGGTTCCTTGTCTCTAATGCTTATGGCATATTTTCTCTTCCTGAAGACCAACACTTAAAAATTATTCTTTCGTTCTCAGACATGTGCTTCCTACATGGTGGAAAAAACATCTGGGTTAGGCTTTCCTCATTTCAATTAAAAATTCTAGAAGAAGGTTTGTAATTGGTCCCCCTTGTGTCAAGTTTCCACCTCTAGACTAATCCACTGTAGGGAGACATATTGTGTAAATCTGAGACAAAGTGTTTATACCAGAATTCTACCTTGGTGATCTTTCCAATATCTGGGATAGCTCAAGTAAAAATTACTGAAAAGCTCACAACTCTCAGACATAAGAACTCGTTCCGTGAGTCTGGATTAGAGGATGCATAGACAAGAGTGTGAATGGATTAAAGTGGAGATAGATGAGATCGAGGTGATTGTCAAGAGACTTAGAATGTCACATTAATTGTAAAGGCATGATAGCATAATTGGAATGATGATTTGGAAAGATCATTTAAAAAGTATTGCAGACATTGAATTGGAATGAGACAGTATTCTGAATTCCTCTCAGTGCCTTGATTAGGGCTATCCTGGGGAATTATGGTGTTACTTCAAATGTAATAATCAGAATATGATGAATAAATGTGTTATACCTCGTTTATTACTGATTTTTATTTCATACATTTTAAAAAATAATTAAAACAAATGTTTTAGCCATTTGGGGAGGTTGTTTAGTCACATTATTTTAACTACAGTACTAAAAGAATGAAGTCACAGGGACTATTATTTACAATACAGTACATTTACTGATTATGTTAGTGAATAAAATATTTTCCACAACATAAAGCTACCTTGATAATGTATACTTCTTAAAATCTAAACTTTTAGTATTTAACTTTTTGACATTTCTAGGACATTCAACATGAATTTCATACCTTTACATTTAAACATTTAGAAATCATGGAAACATAAAAAAATGACATTTTATTTCTTCTACAACATCAAAATATATACAATCCATATACATTTCTGGTATTTTGTTGACATATAGAATGTTTTAACTGCTTTCCCTCCCTTATCTCAACAGTAATAATGTTTTCAAAATGTTAAACTTAATATGATTTTCAATTTCCCTGTACACTGTGTTTTTTTCTAGTCCTTCTACTATTAAGGTTAAATTATGCATTTTTTTTTAAACTTCAGGGAAGAAGAGGACCAATGATGCCTTGAAAGAAGTCTATGTTACTGTATGTTAAATGTATATTAACTTAAACCACAGGAAACTAAAGAACAACACAGCCATTGGTTTAGAAGCGAGAATCTATCACTCATAAGTAGACCCTGAACAACCATCATAATACTATAAGAAAGGGATCTGCCGTAGGGGGAAACTGCCAGGGGAAGGTGACACATCTCATCAATAAGGGTACCTGATCTCACACCAGGTGAAGTGGGGACCAAAGTGAGGCCCAAACTTTACCTGTACACTGACCATTTGTATACCTAACCCTGAATTATACCCCACATCTTAAAAAAATGTATATAAAATGGAAAAAAAAAAAAAAAGAAGAAGAGAGAATCTACAGAAAGACAAAACAAAGGAAAGGACGAGTCAGGGGATGCAGAGTGCTATTACTCTCCCCATCACTAAAGGAAATGCAGGGAAGAGAGAAGGAGACAAAGAGATAGACACCCAGGAAAAATAAAGCACAAAAGCAAGACTTATTTTGTTCTCTTTTCTGTTCTGAACTCTGAGAGGACACAGACGGTGGTAGGAGACATACCATTTTGGGAGAACTTCAGCTCATTCGAAATGAATGTGACGTGTGTTAGGTAGAGAGGGATTAAAGCACAGTTGGGTGGAATTGCCCTTGGATCTGTCTGAACTTCCACTGTGCTCTCCACAAGAGAAATAAGAGAAAAATCCGTGTGGGCCTGCTTTGGGGCGACCATGGTGATGACCGTGGTGGACAGGGCATAAGGCATGAGGGAAGGAACCACAAGCTTGAGGACAGAGGGAGAACTGAGCTGAGACTTAGAAGTCCTGAGGCAGTATTTGTAAATGATTACCTACTAGCTAGCCAGAAAAACAACGACCAGCCTCGATTTCTGATACTTCCCTCCTCCTGTGGTGAAATGCTTTCAAGGTGAATGATTTCAGGTCATAGGAGGTCCAACGTGGATTTAGGAAAAGGTGGCCACAGCTGGCTGTCATCAGCCAACTCAGGTTTGTTCCAGTACAACCATTGACTGGAACACACTGTAGAGCCCTTCCATCCTGCACCCTCCCCGAGTACATTTAAGAGAGACCACAAACAAACCAGGAGCATCACTGAGAGCCACAGGTTTATTGCAAACTTTGAGGGCAGGATGAGACCCCGGGCTATAAAATGAAAATATATCCAAAGGAAGATGAAATATTGGCCAAGGTTGGGAGCCTGCAATCCCTTCACCATGGAGCTGCCCAGTCAGTGCCTCCGAAATTGGTCACAAACATAACAACACATGGATTCCCTGAGTCCTTGGGGGTGGCCAGAAACCCAGACCATGAGCTTTAGCTTCCAGAAACTCCGTAGCCATGATATATCATCCCTGGTCATCCCTGGTCTACCACACTGGTTCCTTCCACCCCCCAACTCCGTTGAGGTCTCCCTGATTGTCAGGCGCTGGTGTAATTCAGGGAGGACCCCAGGAAGTTCTCTGGTCATCTTCAGGGTCCTGGAAACCTGAGAGAGCTCACCCAAGGCCTCTGGGCCAATGGCTGTGAAGGTCTGTGTTACTCTGATTTTGAAAACACTAGCCAGATGGAAACAATGTGGATGCGGGATCTTAGACCAGGCTCACATCCCCATGGCTTGCTGTGGGTGCTAGTGGTGTTTTTAGATCTAGTAGATGTAGAATTCTTAATTATTATAAACTCTCTTTTTTGAACCCTCAAGTTAGAAATAGAGAACTGATCACTGGAGTTGTTGCCTTTGTGACAGAAAAAGATGCTTAGCTGTATATAAAATTAGTTGGAGGCCTTTAATTGTGAGTCAGTAATACTGGAAACCAAACTTGAGAACACATTTTTAGACATTAAAAAATAAAATAAAATAAAAAACAAGCCGGTCTCGGTGGCTCAGCCAGTAATCCCGCGCCTTTGGGAGGCTGAGGTGAGTGGATTGCCTGAGCCCGGGGGTTCGAGACCTGCCTGGGCAGGCGAGACCTCATCTCTACAATAAATCAAAAAAATTAGCCAGGCATGGTAGCGTGTGCCTGTAGTTCCAGCTACTTGGAAGGCTGAGAGGAGGATCACCAGAGCCCAGCAGGTCGAGGCTGCGGTGGCCGGGGGCAGGCACAGCACTCCAGTCTGGGCGACAGTGAGACTCCAACTCAAAAAAAATAAAATAAAATAGAAAATAAAAATAAAAATAACAAACAAACAAAACCTGGAAGCAATAAAGACCTGAAAGCCTCGTTATCTAGAATTAAAATATAAACTTTTAGCAAAAAGACTGAAAAAGGAGAAATATCAATTATTAGAACAAGATGTGCTGATGGCAAATGCAAGAAAAAAAAATCTTTCTTTAAAAGATGGGTAAAAAATTTTCAATTTCAAGAAAGCTGCAACCAAAACAGTCTTCAAAATACATCACAAGAAGGAATAACAGCTTCAGACAGCACTAACAAATACTTTTAAATAAAAATTCTGATCTTCTGGGAAAGATAAAACTGCTTTCACGAGAAGCAGAAGGATGAGACATAAGTGTGAGTGAACTCAAAGGGATCGAAACAAGTTCTAAAAGACACAGCCAAATTGAGTCTCTGACGGACCACTTGCTGTTCTTGAAGAAGACCTCACAGTGATGGGAACATGGAATCCAATACAACAAATGCATCAGAATGTCGAAACCTCTTAGAAGACATTTTAAAGAAACTGACAGGCTGAGCAAAATACTTACTGTGGTGTGCTGAGTACTATCCACCCCTCAAAGGTGTCCACTTCCTGATCCCAGAACTCGTGGCTATGTTGCCTTACATGGAAAAAAGGACTTTACAGATGGAACTAAGTTAAGGATCTTGAGCTGGATTTGGACTCTCTGTCGACTTGAGATCTGGGCTAGCTGGCTGAGTCCCCTGTCATTACAAGGATTCTTAGAAGAGGAAGACAGGAAGGTCAAAGGAGGAACTATGACCACAGCAGCAGAAATTAGTGATGTGGCCACAAGCCAAGGAATGTGGGCAACCTCGAGAAGCTCAATAAAGGAAACAAGAAATGGATTATCCCCTAAGGCCTCTAGAAGGCCTCCAATGAAACTGATTTCAAATTTCTTAGATCCAGAACTTCAAGATAATAAATTTGAGTTGTTTTAAACCACTAAACTAAGAAGTTGTAAAAATTTCTTATAGCAGTGACAGAAAACAAATACACGTGCTTAAAAACTCTTAAAGATAAATAAAGCCAAATGAACACTTAATCAGATGAAAGATAGCAACGGATACACTTTGAGATCATATTAAAGTCTCCAAATTGAGAAAACTCTGCTGTAGTCAGAAAAAAAAAATTAGAAAGTGAGAAGAAAAGTTTCAGGAAAAATGCCTAGTCCTTTCTGAACCACACTGTGAACGGGAAATGAATTTTCACCAAATATTCAACTTAAAGGAACTATACCAGCAAAAGGAAGAAAGCATTTCCAAAGCAACAGAAAAGCTGAATCACACATGTGATGAGTTGAGCACTATAGAAATACAATTCAATAATTTTCTAAAGAAATGGAAAAGAATCACTTGGCAACTATCAACACCAGCTTGTTTCCTGTGAATGAAAACCCGCAATAATAGGTGAAGCATGCTGAGAGGAACCGTCATAGTTCAAAACAAAACCAAACCAAACCACGTTTTAATGGAGGAAAAAACGAAATGTGAACATTTCGAAGTGCACGTCTATATCCCAGTCATGTCTCAGGTCTTCCAAGTGTGGCATTGGCAGAGGCCTAAGAGTATCACCAGGAAACCTCTGGATAAAGAGATTCTCCAGGAAAGAGTGAAGTCACGCTGTCGCAACCCAGGGTTTGATGTCCAGCACATAGATGCCACCCAATGGGATCATGACCCTGAGAGAAGGATCCCTTCATCCGGCCAACTCCATCCTAATACAGTGGGTTCTCCACAAAACAAGACTGGTCTTGATGCCCCTTGTTCTGGTAGACCCTTGGGGTCTCCTTTTATCTCTGTAAGTCTCCCTATCACAGGGAGTCACTGCCAGGCTCTGGTTCCTCACATATTCCTGTGTACGACGTCATATGTTACTGAGGGTTCCCTGACAAGAGGGCTCCTGCCCTTCTCCCTCTTGTAGACAGCAAGGGCGAAAACTTCCCAGGAATCCTCTCTACTGGGACTTCCCTAGCCTGTCACTCCCTCACTGGGACAAGAAATATTGTTACACAGGGGACTGCAGTTGGTCTCTTGTATCCACACAGTCTGTGACAGAAGTGAGTCACTCTCAATATTTATCTCTCCTTCTAATGAGTCCACTCCCAGAACCCTCACAAGATGTCTTTTTTCTTTCTGTACTAAAATTAGTTTGACTTTTTTTCTCTTTTCGCTTTTATTGCTTTTTTAAAGTGCTACTTTTCTCAAGTGGAAGATTGGCAGAATTATAATTCTTGGGATGATTTTTAGAGAATATCTTGTTGTGGAGTTTATATAATTCTTAGAGTAATTTTATAACTGTAGGTTGTTTCATTGTGAAGCTGATAATTTAATTTTATTACTTCTATTTGATTCTATTTGCATTTTGTGTGTTTACAGTATTTATGTTGTCAAAAAATCCATTAAAATAACCTAGAAATACAGTAATGGTTTTATTAGTATTATTATCTAGGTGATTATACAATAACTGAAAAGGAAACCTCATAGGAATATACTTTTCAGAATAGTTTTAAAAATACATGTACATTATATAAGTGTAAATCTTTTTAGTGAATTATTTCAATATTATTTGAAATCTAGATTTAAATATACTATTTTTGTTGTTTGCTATTTAATGTTTCTCTTTTTGATATCCACAAACATAATTTTTTTCTCTCTTCTAATGTTTAGATTTTTCTCATTTGGTTTTGCTGCCATAGTTAAGTGATTATACAATTGCTCAAAGGAAGGTACAACCAGAATTGTAATTCATAAAATAGTGTTTTACAAATGTAGTTTATTTAAAAGTGAATTTCATGAATAAATTGTTTTCTGCTTTTTTTTTCCTAGAGAAAATCAGTTGTTCTCAAATTCTGGGTACAGTCATATAAACAGAGATCAGTTTTACATGACTGATCTCATATTTGAAGATATTTGAAGCCTAAAATTCATATGTGTGTACTAAAGACTGAATTTGCTTTAGCTATAAGGCTAATATGTTTACTTAAATAAATTTTTGTTTAAGAGGAAACCTTTCTGATGGCATACACTGTGCTGAGCATGAAATTCAAACCTAAACCCTTCCCTGTGGACCGTAAGCTCTGTCTCAACTAGGGTAATTTTATGAGTAGGTCTCAGGCCAAGACTGCTGCAGGAATTCATAAACAACTGCCTTACAAGAAGAATCAAGCCAATGGAAGCACAGGAAAACAGAATTGAACTACTAGGTTAAATAAGTCTTGAACTTATTTCACATCTATGTATCAGTTATGTGAAGTCAATATACTTAATGTCTGAGTCAATTAAGTTGGGTGCTATGTTACTTTCAATCAAATCCCCACTCTGATGTTGTCTAACACCATTTCAATCTAAAGCAGCATTAAACATATTAATTTGCATACCTCAATAAGATGGAAATTCCCATAGAGAATTTGTGCAATACATTTTCTCTCTCATAAAATTATTTTTCAGTAACATTTCATATTCTGGATCTGGGAGATAATTTGCTGTGTCACCCAGAATTCCCTCCTGGAATAAAGGATCTAACTCTCTATCTTTACCCTGCCTGCCAGAAGGCTGCCACCAATGCCCTCAAGGGACAATCCCCTGTGGGATTTTCTCAGTTAAGAAGATTTACTTTGCTGAAGTTATTCCTTCTTTCCCAGGATGGCCTGAAGGCAATAACTGCCTGAATCCAATAGCCAATTGAGGAGTGGGTACCAAGTCTTGGACTCCATTTTCCAATTCAAGTCAACTCTGTAGGGTCATCTTAGCTTCAGACCCTCTGTGGTTTTTCTGTGAGTTCTATTAAGACTGCGTCAGGGTTCACCTGTTCCTCTATCTAGTGCTGTCGCCTCTCCTGTCCTTCCTTTGGCAGATGCTCATCCCAAGAACTTCCATAGTAAGCTTTCTACTGCAAATCTCCATCAAAGAGTCTGTTTCCCACTGAACTCGACCTGCAGTCCAGGATAACACTCTAGCAGACAAAAAAAAAAAGGGAGGTCACATGGATCAACCCCTCTTCCCAGAGAATACTGATAGAGCAGAATACTATTTGAAAAATCTGACATCATACTTGGCTAATTGTCTGGTCAATTCATTAGAATGAACGCTTACCCTGCCCCCAGAATCCCTCACCACACTCAAGTTGTGTTGATTAACACGTTACCATTACAGAGAAGGGTTAAGAGAGCTAGACAATTTTGCATGCATTCTTTGAAATTTTAAGATGTAGTCCTTTTTCTTTTAATGCCCACAATCTTAGACTACCAGATGTTCTAAATGATCTGATTTTACTTGGTAAGGTGCTGTTCATGAAATGTCCCATGGTGAAGATGGTCTTTGCCTTCCAGATGATAGGGCTGCATTTTAAGGCTGTCTCCTGATGGTTGTCTAAATTGTCCCCACAGGGTCACCTCTCACTCTGCCCATCACCACCTATGGTTAATTACAATCTCTGCAATCTATACATCTGTCATTTGCCATCCTTTTTATTTTTCCCTCTTTCTTCTGTGTTCAATCTTCTGGGGTAATAACTTATGAGACTGACTCTAAGGTACCACGATAATACCCTCAGAAACTCATTTCTGCACAGTGCACATCAGTTGAAGATGGCCAATGATCCAAAGAGTTTATTTTCAAACATAGGCAAGCCTGGGATTTCTTGGATTCAACTTAAGGTGAATGTGAACTGCCAGGTATGTTCTGGGATTAATACAACACGTTGGTATACACCACAGAATGTGCCTGACGGAGGCAAATTTTTGTGCATTGTGCCAACTCAAACAGTTGGCTCAGGCCTAATGTGCCTGGCTTAAATCTTAACTTTTTAATGCGGAAAATGGGCTTCCACTTCATTCTCCATCAGCCAGGAAATTAGCAGCTTTTTTCTCCTGTCTCCATTTGTGTTTCCTAAACTCCCTTTCCCAATAAACTATGTTTGCACTCAACTTGAAGAACTATACCGTTACCTGCTTTGTTTACAGGAAGGCATTTTTGCGACCGACCAGGGACAAAATATGGCCAAGAAAAAGGTCCAGTCTTTGGCAACATTTTCATGTAGGGGAACTTTGAATGCAAAACGCTCAGTCTTCTCTTTTTAACCCCATTTTTTCTTCTTCAGAGCCTCAAAAAACACCATCATCTTAGGATGTCTCAAGTTCTGAGGGTATAATATCTCCTCAAGCATATGTTCACTAAAAAAGAAGTTAGATTCTTTTTTAAAAAACTTTTAATTTTTTATTTTAAAGATGTGGGGTACAATTCAGGGTTAGGTATACAAATATTAATTATGCAGGGACCCTTGTTGATGAGGTGTGCCCCCCCTTCCCCAGGCAAATTCCCACCTCTGGCAATCCCACCTGCCTACCCTCCTGAACTCCCGCAGTTTCCCGCCACTACCAATCCTTTTCTTATAGTATCACAAGAGTTGTTCAAGGTCCACTTGTGAGTGAGAACTCAGTTCTTTGTTTCTGTGAAAGATCACTTAGTATTTCAGACTCTAAGTCCATCCTGGTTGCTGTGAAGTTCATGATTTTGGTCTTCTTTATGGCCACATAATATTACACGAGCAGCCAACAGATACATGAAAAAATACTCAGCCTCACTAGTCATCAAAGAAATGAAAATTAAAACTACACTGAGATACCACTTAACTCCAGTCAGGATGGTCATCTTCAATAACTCAAAAAACAGCAAATGATGGAGAGGATGTGGTGAAAAGGGAACACTTCTACATAATTGGTAGGAGTGTAAACTAGTACAATTTTTGTGGAAAACAGTGTGGCAATTCCTAAAAGATATAAAAATCGACCTTCCTTACCCAATCCCACAATCCGCCTACTGGGAGTATATCCAGAGGAACTCAAATCACTATGAAAAAGATAGTTGCACACATATGATTATCATAGCATTGTTCACAATAGCAAGAACATGGAACCAACTGTGCTGCCCATCAGAAGAGAACTGTATAAAAAAAAATGTGGTACATTTACAAGAAGTTAGAGTCTTATTTGTTCTGCACCTATCATAAGTCCAGTGTTTGAAAAGGCATGATATAGAAAGGAAATAATTCAAAGACCTAATCATAAGTGATTACGCTGTCAGTACCAATGGAGAATTTATATTTGTAAGAAGAGTTGCTAAAATGTCCAGATACTCTGAATTGGCATGATTTTTCCTTCATGAGAAAATACTCTTAGAGGTTTTCAAGGTAGATATTCTTTTGCCTTCCAAATTTGCCTATGATTTACAGATAAATTTAGAAACTTCCTCATGTGCTGAACGTAAACAAGGGATGCATCTGTTTATTCTGACTTCGCTGAAAAGGAGTGTGAAAAGCTATCAATCTCTATAACATAATGTGGGCTTTTAGAGTTCATATACATTTCATTAAAAATGATTAAAACTGTATTTTTTCTAGATGAAATCATGTTTTAGAGCTCCTGAAACATCTAAAAAAACATTGGAAATGAAAGTTCATAAAAACTTAATAAAATGGACATTAAAATATCAGGGAGAAGAGTGACATATGAATCCAATGCAAAAATGTGGAGAGTCTTTATCAAAGAAGAAAAGAAAAAAATAAATATTTCAGAGGACATTTATGTCTGTCAGAATGGAAGCACTGAAGTGAGCATCACATAATGACTGACAGGTGAGCAATAAACTGATGTCTAGAATTAGTCTTTCTTATGGAAGCAACATGGCTTTATAATCATGTAATAATCTCCTGTGCCCAAGAGTGGCAACATCAGTTGGTTACCATGACTATGGGACAAGGATTACTTGGTACTATTAATAACCTCATTGCTGCTGAAAAACTCTCCCATGAATACCTGCTCAAGAGAATAATTTTCCATGAAAGAAACAACACAATTTCTTTCATGACAGGCTAATAAATTTGTCTCTAAATAAATTAAAATAGCCAAGCACAATGGAAAATCATTTTGGAGAAAAAGAACTTTCAAAATTCAATGTGATGGATGGTATTAAACCCCATCATGAAAAACTTTAATATGTATTGAGCATTTTCACAGTGCTAGTTATATCAATTACAAAAAACAACAAAGAAAATGTATCCTTCAGCATTGACAAAGAAAGTTGATTTCGAAGTGTTAATACAAAGGATATATATGGGTTTAATTTTGTGAATGATAAAGATGAGACAGTCACACATGCTCACTGAAAGAATGTTTATATAAAGACTGCAGGTGCAAGAGCATTTTAATAGCTAAACACGTCTTCCCAAAAGACATCTTGGAGAAATAATACCACTTTTGAGTTAGGCATGGTTCAGATCTTTTATAAAAAGAGAAGGGAAAGAGAGAAAATAGGAAAAGAGATGGTTCTTGCTTGCCCATTCTACAGGAAGTACTTTCAGAATTATTAACCCCTTGAAAGTAATGCATCAGCTTGATTCATTATGAATTCATTATGATGATATAGTGTTCAATGCATCAGGGTAGCTCTTTATTAAATAATTTAAAAATATGCAAACTTAAAACAACCCAGCAGGTTCATGGGTTACATTCCTTTTTGATTGAGTTTAATTTTATAATTAAAATCTGATGGATTGTTTTTTAAACGTTATGGACAAATGCATTTGGGAAATCTTAAAATGCATGAACATCTATTTGCAGTGTCCCTTTGTTTACCTTTCCAAGGGACAATATCTGTAATCTAGACAGGAATAATCACCAGGCATGGCATTTCTAATTCTGCTCTGTCTCTCCTTTCTCTCTTTCTCAAGAAGACGGGCTCACTCCTGCCTTCATGGGTCTTTGACAAGAACTTCTTGTTCTCCTAATCACCACAAAATGTTTAAAGACACAGTCTACACGTTACCAGGAACCCCTCATTTCTAGAAGCCAGAAATGAGCTAGAATCAAACAGAGCTGGGATTAATCTTTCCATTGCCAGAATTTACAATGACTGCAGGCATACATACATTTTTGGCTGAAGAAATAGGATAGTTTTAAACAATGACCACTCGTAGGAGGGAAGTTCTTACATATTCAGCGGCCTACCCTTTCTTTTGGGTCTCAGAGGGCTATTCTCAAGAAAAAGGACTTCCAGTGGGCGTGCTCTTTAAATTTTAGATTCAAGTATCCTTCCACCTACCCTTAATCAATAATCTATGTCTTCAAATAGCCCTGTTCAAAATATCATACCTTCCCTACATCCTGCAATAATAGAAAGTTTCCCTTCTACTTAAGAAAAATATTTCTAAATTTTTAATCCAGTTCTCTCCATGCCTAAATGAAGCCAAAATCTGTGGCATAAGTTAACATGTGCCATAAATATTACTTCACTCAGTAGGTCTCAAACCTAGTTACACCCTGGAATAACCTGTATAACCCTTTAAAAATACCTATTATTCAGCATTCCCTGTCTTCATCTCAAAGCCTTTTATTTGGTTGACATGATAGATAGTGGGAGAACATAGCTATAAATACCAATTACAACCCTATGACCAGTTACAGAAACAAAGACAAAAAATGGCTAGTATTCTCTCTTTATTTTGTTATAAACATTTACACATTGTAGTGGTTAATTTATATGTCAATTTGGTTGGGCATGGTGCCCAGATATTGGGGCAAATATATTCCTGTGAAGGGCTTTTGGATGAGACTAACATTTAAACTTGGTAACTTTGAGTAAAGAAGATTGCCCTTTGTAATGTGACTAGAGCCTCATTCAGTCAGTCTCATAAAGCCTGAATAGAACAAAAGACTCACCAACCCACCCCCCACCCCCCAAGCAAAAGGATATTCTGCAGCAGATGGCCTTTGAACTTGAACTGCACCATCAGCTTTTTCTTGTGTCTCTGCCTGCTGGCCCATCCTGCAAATTATGAATGTGCCATAGCCACATGAGCTCATTCCCTAAAATAAACTTCCTTCTATAGCCAGACATATCTTATTAGTTCCATTTCTCTGTAGAACCTCACTAATACAGATTTAGGCATCATGAAATAGGATGTTACTGTCACAAATAACAAAAAACGTAAAAGTGACCTTGTAACTTGGTAGTGATTAAAGCAGGAAGAGTTTGAAGTTGCATGCTAGAAAAAGCCCAGATTGCCTTGAAGCGACTATTGAAAAAGTATGGGAATTAAAGATAATTCTGATGGAGTCTCAGAATGAGGCACACATTATTAGAAACTGGAGAAAAGGTGATTCTTTTTGTAAAGTGGCAAAAACTTAGCTGAATTTTATTCTAGTGTTTGGTGAGAAGCTAAAAGTGAACTTGAATATTTAGCTGAGGAGATTCTAAGCAAATAAGTTCGGGGTGTGGTCTAGTCTCTATTTACAACTTATAGTAGAATGCAAGAGAATAGAGATAAATTGAAGAAATTATTAAGGCAAAAATATCTAGAAGTAGAAGATTTAGAAAATCCTCACTCTATCCATATTGAGAGAGAGAGAGAGAGAGAGAGAGAAAGAAAGACACACACAGAGAGAGAGAGAGAGAGAGAGAGAGAGAGAAAGCGCACACATGCTCTGGAGAGAATACAAGAAGTGTGACTGGAAAACCATTTGATAAAGAGATTATGGGTATGATTTATGGATCCAAGCAGATATCATGGCAGAAACTATAGTAGAGATTGGGTTATACCATTAAAAACACTGCCAGCTTGGACTAAAGGGAACAGAGACTAGAAAAATTAAGGAAGGCTGCTGGACTTTTTGGATTCTACAAGACAGGACACTAGAACTATTTGGTTTGAACATGCAATCTTTATGAGAAAAAGGGACATTGGCCCAAAGGTGATTCAGAGATTGTCAGGGCTTCCATGCATTCCATGGGTCCAGGGCAAACAGGTCCAGGAGACAAGGCAGTCACTTTACTTTCTCTTGGTTTCAAAGGCCCAGGTTGTCCCCACTCAGTGCCTCGGGGTGAGGCTGCCACCCAGCACTGAATGTATATATCATATTGAGAATTCTATGATAGATGAATATGAATGTATATATCATATTGAGAATTCTATGATAGATCATGTAACGAAAAGTGCTAGTGGTACAAAAATTATGGAGAAATAATCCATCTTGAAGCTTAGGGAAAATTTTATAGTTTAGATAATTATTCAGTGTCAGTTAGAAATTAACTATTTCTTGGTCTATGTGTAAGAATATAATTGTTGGGACTAAGCTTGTTATAAATGCACAGGCGATACAGTTTTTCACGTAGCTGGGGTAAGTGTAGTTGTATTTTTTAGTTGTTGTTATAATAAAGGGCAACACTGAGCCAGAGAGAAGTATTCTGAAATTTGCTTTGCTGGGTTTTAGATTTTTTGGGAACTACCAACGCTTTTTTTCTTTTTTGATGTATCCTTTTTGGAACAGAAGTGTGTACCCTATGCCTGTCCCACTATTGCATTTTGCACGCATGTAACTTGTTTAGCTTCACAGGTTCATGGCAGAAGAGGAATTTTGCCTCTCAGGATGAATCATACATTATGTCTCACCCATACCTCATTTCGAGGATATTTAAGTCTTTGGACTTATAGTTAACTGATCCTGGAATGGGTTAAGACTTTTAAGGCTGTTGGGATTGGGCGTGACTTCATCTTGAATGTGAGAAGGATATACATTTTGGGAGTCCAGAAGACAGAATGTTAATAATTGAATTATGTCCCCTCCAAAAAAAATTTATATTTTGAATCTGAAATGACCAATGCAACTATATTTGAAGATAGGACCTTTAAAGAGGTGATTAAAGTTTACTAAAGTCATCAGGGCGGGGCGTTAATCAACTGAACTGGTGTTCTTCTAAGGAGAGGAGTATGCATGCACAGAAAAGGGTGTGTACATCCACGGGAAGAGGGCAGTTATCTACAAGCCAATGAAAGAGGCATCTGGGTGGAGAAGCCAAACTTACTGACACTTTGATCTTGGACTTCCAGCTTCCAGAGGTGCAAGAAATATATACCTGGATTTTAAAAAAACTATTTATTTATTATAAAGATGTGGGGTACAATTCAGGGTTAGGTATACAAAAGTTGATTTTGCAGGTACCCTTGTTGATGAGATATGCTCCTCCCTCCCCTAGCAGTTTCCCTTAACTGCCAATCCCACCTTCCCCCCGCCCCGACAGTTTCCCACTACTGCCAATCGCTTTCTTATAGTATTATAATTGTTCAAGGTCTGCTTATGAGTGAGAACATATGGAACGCTGTTCTTTGTTTCTGTGATAGATCACTGAGTATGATCGATTCTAAATCCATCCAAGTTACTGCAAAGGCCATGTTTGTCCTTCTTTATGGCTGCATAATCTTCCATTGTATATATGTACCACATTTTTGTTATCCAGTTCAGCTTCGATGGGAAACATGGTTGGTTCCATGTTTTTGCTATTGTGAATAGACCTGTTTTTTAAGCCACCCGGTCTGCAATATCCCTAGAAAACTAATACAACATCCCTAGAAAACTAATACAACAGGTAGTACATTTTGAGGTGCCCTAATGTATAGCTGGGTTTTGATATCATTGAGCTTGATATGAGCAGTGACTTCTTGATGGAGCAGGGTGTGAACCTGGGATCTCCTTATACCACCACCCACCATACTGATTTCTAGGTCAGTCAGTTGTAATGTAATATTTAGTATTTCTCCTAAAAAGAGAAAGTAACTTTGCAATCACAGCACAATGTCAATACCTAGAGAGAAAATACTGTTTGTTAGCCAGGTTTTCATTCGGCTCTTGGAGCCATGGGCTCTAGTATTGAGTAAAGAAATGTTGTTTTTAATATGTTAATATGATTCTGATAGTGTTACTACTGGAATAAAGGTATGCTATGACAGCCTTAAAGCCCACTCCATTTTCTACCCAGGAAAGAGCAAAGACTCTACAAGATAATTTTGATTCAGTAGGGATGACTCTGAAAGAAACTAAGAGCTTATATAGAATTTGTTTTGTTTCAGCAACTAATTTAAGTGCTCTCTATACACTTATTTAATACTTACTGTGGCTTTATGAGGTAGACATATTATTGTCTCCATTTTATAGATGGGTCTACTGAGGTCTCAGACCATTAATTAACTTACCTAAAGTTAAATCAGTGGTAGAACCAGAAGGCAAACCGAGACAATCCGGCTCTGAAGTCCATGTTCTTCACCATTTTGCTTCACTGCCTTTCAAAGCAAGAAGAAAAATTCCAAACTCATCTTTGATTTCACCTGTTTAATGTGCTGCTTTTTATACTTGTTTTTAAATACAAAAATATGTATTGAGGACCTACCTTGCACAGTTACTATTTTGAACTCTGGGTAGGTTGAAGAAATAGCTGACTGAATTTTCAAATGGATTATATTTGTGTTATAAAATAAAGAATTTAAGTATGCCTTCAAGATTTCTGGTTTTGGCATTAGAATAATGAAATTGCCATTTACTAAATGGTATCTTTTTACTAGAGATGCAGACTTAGGGGAAATATCATAAGCTCAGTTTAGGACACAATTAAGCTTGAGATTTAAGTGAAGTGGTCAAGTAGGCAGTTGGATACGTGAGTTAAGTCTGGACTTCAGGAGAAAGCTCTGGTCTTCAGATGTACAATTGGGAGACCTGAGTATATAGTTGGTATATTAATCAGGATTCTCCAGAGAACAAAATCAATAGAAGACCATATATATAATATAATATAGGCCGGGCTCGGTGGCTCAGCCTGTAATTCCATCACTTTGGAAGGCCGAGGTACGTGGATTGCCTGAGCCTGCGGGTTCGAGACCCGCCAGGGCAACTTGAATAGACCTCGTCTCTACAATAAATCAAAAATTAGCGGGACATAGTAGCATGCATCTGTAGTTCCAGCTACTTGGAAGGCTGAGGTGGAAGGATTGCTGGAGCCCAGCAGGTCAAGGTGGCAGTGACTGGGAGCGTGCCACTGCACTCCAGTCTGGGTGACAGAGTGAGACTCCAACTCAAAAAATATACATATATATGTATATAAAATATAATATAATATAATATATATTATATGGAAGACCATATATAATTATAATACATAATTATATATAATGTATGGCTATATATTATATATATTGATTATATATGATCAATAGAAGACCATATATACATATATGCATATGCATATAAATGATACATATGATTTAATATAAGGAATTAGTTTACAAAATTAGAGAGACTGAGAAGCCCCACAATCTTCCCCCTTCAATCTAAAGGCCCAGGAAAGCCAGGTGTAAATTCCTTTCTATTATATGAAGACCTGATAGCCAGAAGTGACAACTTGTAAGTCCCACTTCAAAGGCAGGAGAAGACTGATGTCTCAGCTCAAGCAATCAGGCAGAGAGAGAGGGAGAGAGAGAATTTATCTTTTTCTGCTTTTTTGTTCTTTGCAGGACCTCAGTGGGTTAGATGAGACCCACCCACCCTGGGGAGGGAAACCTACTTTACCTAGTCCACAATTCAAATGTTCATCCCTTCCAGAAGCACCCTCATAGACAAACCCAGAAACAAGGTGTAACCAGGTATCTGGCCATCCCATGACCCAGTCGAGTTGACACATAAAAGTAACCATCAAAGTTGATATTTCAAGTCATCACCACCTTTCCATCTGCGGCCACATCAGTGAGAGGAGCCACCACCATGTCCGCCCGTCTGCAGCGGGTGGTCGTGCGGAGCTGCTCCAGCTTCCTGATCCAGAGAAACAAACACAGCGCCCAGCCCAATAACCTGAAGGCCTGCAACTCCTTCCACCACCGAGGGCTAATCCACGGCAGGATGATGCGCATGGAGGCGAGGGGGTCGTGGTGATCAGGAAGTGGCGGAAAGCCAGCCACCCCTTAGTGCGGACCGCCATCCCCAAGAACGCCAGGGCCACGCTCGGCAGCATCCATGATCCGCAAGAACCAGCACCTTCCGACCTGCGCCTGGCTGCCACCTGCAAGGCCAGCGCCATTCTGCGCAGCCAGAAGCCGGTGGGGGCGAAGAGGAAGCGGACCCGCCCCACCAAGAACGTCTGAGCCCGCTCCCCAAAAGCAATAAGGAGTCACTGCCTGCTTCAGTCAAAAAAGAAAAAAAAAAATGTCCTCACTTAGATGAAATCGCTTAGAACACGGTGTCTCAAAATGGGCCGCCAGCAGCTGCATCACTTGAAAACTTGTCAGAAAGGAAGATCCTTGGGCCTCACATTCAGACCTCCCGAAGCAAAAACTGCAGAGGTGTGTTCCAGCATCCTACACTTCTTGGTATCCTCCAGGTCATGTGAAATGAAGCAGCTGAAGTCTGAGAACCATGGTGTTCGTAGGCTCGGGTTGCAGTCACGGAACCCTACAGCCTGAATTGCTGAAACAACTGAAATGTATTTTCCCACAGTTCTGGAAACCGGAAGTCTGGGATCAAATGCCGGCGTTGTCGGTTCCAAGAGAGGCCTCTCTTCCAGGTTTGTAGATGGCCGTCTTCTTGCTGTGTCCTCATATGGTCTTTTTCTCTGTGTGCACGTGGAAAGAGTGCTCTCTGATGTCTCCTTCTCGTCTTATAAAGACACTAGTTCTATTAAATTAAAACCCCACACTTAGGACCGCCTTTAACCATAATTACCTCCCTAAAGGCTACCCATCTTCAAATAACATCATATTAGGGCTTCAACATATGAATTTAACAGGGAGAGAAACACAATTCAATGCATAGCAACCACTGACCTAGAACAAAAGCTAGAAAGAGTTCCAGAACTGAACCTTGAGATGCTTACCATACAGAGGTTGACCAAGTACAGAGGAACATCCAAACAGAGTGAAAACTAGTAGCCAGTGAAGAAGCAAAAAACCCAGAAAGCCTTGATTCTCAAATGCCAACTAAAGACAAAGTATAACAATGAGGAGGGAGTGATCTATCTGGCAAAAATAAAATCGACAGGTCAAGCAAGGTGAAAACTGAAAATTGACCACTGGATTTTGCCATGTGGGCTCATTGTCAGTCTTGACAAAAGCCGTCTAGTGAATAGTGGAGTTCAATGTCTAATTAGAATGGGTTAGGAAAAATGTAGACAATGTTTTGAAGGAGAGCTTTTTTGTAAAGAAGAGCAGAGAAACAGACTGATAGCTGAAGGAAGATGTAGCATTAGGAGAATTTTATATATCTATTTTGAGTTGAGGTCTCCCCCTGTCACCCAGGTTGGAGAGCAGTGGCACAATTATGACTCACCACAGCCTTTACTTTCTGAGCTCAGGTGATCCCTCTGCCTCAGTTTCCTGAGTAGCTGGGACTACAGGTGCACACACAACCACACACAAATCATTTTCTGATTTTTGTAGAGCTGAGGTCTTGCTATGTTGCCTAGGCTGGTCTCAAACTCCTAGGCTAAATCAACCCTCCCACCTTGGCCTCCCAAAGGGCTAGGACTATAGACACGAACCACCTTGCACAGCCGAAAGTTTTATTTTCAAGATAAATTACACCATCTTTGTTTTCTGATAGGAACAATTCTGGAGAGACAGTAAAGAAAATATTTTAACTGAGAGAGAAGAGAATTTCTGGAGGGTTATTCCTGTGCTGATGAGATAGACTGAAGACTAGTAAACAACTGCAGTTCTGACCTTATATTCCTGGCAACATGGTAAAGTCAAAGGTATTTATTATCAATAGAGCGATGAGACTCTTATGAGGTAATTAAGGGTTGACTTTTCATGCTCTGATTGCCAGCTAAATTCACTGGTGTTTAAATCTTTCAAAAGATCATTTTCTGTGTTTAAAAAGTGCAAATGATCTGTGCAGTTCAGTGCTGAATTCCTCATTGTTCTGAGATGCAAATACATCAAAAAATATTTTATCCGAGTACTACACATGGAGATAGCCTATGCAGAAAGGCAATGTACTTGTGTCCTGAAGAATAATAATAAAGCAGAAGAATAGCTAGTGAATCAAAAGGGGACTGGCCAATCAGTCAACAGACTTGTCAATTCTACCTGGATTTTCTTCACTGGGGTTGTGTGGATTCAGCTGTTGAATGAATTTTGTTAATTTAGTCTTATAGCAGCCAGAATTAAATTTTACTTTTAAGTTTTGTCTTCAGAGAAATAGAAAAATGTGCTTTAAAAGGGACCCAGAAAAGCAACTGCTGAGTCTCTTTAATTTGAGTGATCAATCCATATTCTATTTCAGAACATTTCTCAGATGTCCTTTTTAATATTTTATGATCCTTTAGCAAGTACCAGAGGAGATACCTCATTGCAAAATAAAGTCCTCAGTAATATATCCCCTTAGTGACATCCCTTCACGCATGCTGCTCAGAGGTTACCATGAAGTATTAGCGGATGCAAAATGTGCTCTCCTTTTTCCTTTTTCCACCCTTCTTCTTTTAAATAACTATGCACTCATGTTAGATTAGTAAGTACAGGATGGTTATTGTCCCAAGAAGGAGCTGTCACAGAAGGACCCAGAACACCAACCAATTAGCCCATTCTTTGTATTTAATATCAATATCACAATCTCCTTTAAGGCAAAACAAAAAACAAACAAAACTTGGAACAAATAGAGACTTTTCTCCTTCAGTGAGAGGTGGAGAGATGGGGAATGGGAGGGAGAGAAGGAGGGGGAGAGAGAGAGAGAGAGAGAGAGAGAGATTGATTGCTAGCAGGAGTCTTCAGGATAGAACTGAAAAGAAATTCAAAGTATCAGATGCTTGGGCAGACAGTCCCCAACTTCAACTTATGATGGTCTGACTTATATTTTTCAACTTTATGATGGTGTGAAAGTGATGAACATTCAGTAGAAACCATATATCAAATTTTGAATTTTAATCTTAGATTGGTGATAGTTGGTAAGATACTATCTGACAATGCTGGCAGCAGCAACGAGCCACTGGTCTCATCAGTCACACAGTCATGAGAATAGACAGTCGAGATCCTACAGTGTACTGTATCCAGTAAATTCCATGATACCTCCTTTACTGTAAAATAGGTTTTGTGTTAGATGAATTTGCCCAACTGTAGGCTAATGGAAGTGTTCGGAGCATGTTTAAGGTAGGTGAAGCTAGCTGTGATGTTTTATAGGTTAGGTGTATTAGATGCATTTTCAACATGCAATAATTTTAAGCTGGGTTACAATGGGTTTGCCAGGACATGACTCCATTGTAAATCAAGGAACAGTTGTAAATGTTTCTAAGAAAAGACTCAAATGGCGCATCATCTAATTATCCATGCTTAGCTCCAGGGGAGGAGAATGTCATGTTGGAGTAGACCTTTGGAACTCTGGAAATGGTGACCTTCTAGCTGTCTTTATGGACAGGGAAATAGTGACATGCTGAGTATAGGCACAGAGTGGCTAAAAAAACCACTCAAATGTTGGGTATTCTCGGTGCATTGTGGAAGAGCTTCAGACTCTTTCTGGGGTCATGATGATGTAAAAGAGTGAATATAAAAGAGTCTTACAGTTGTAAGGGAAATTAGTGTGGAGCATTCTGGTGGAGGAAGTGAGATCTAGTAGACACCAGTATGGAGAAGTGACAAAGATCAATGTCCATCTCTCCAATGCCAGCAAGTGACACTAACCAAAAAACAAACATCTCCCTTCAATGCCAAGACTATAAGAAGCCCTGCTCCATTGTGAACTTAGAGAGTACCAACAGAGGAGGAAGAAATGTGGAAACACTGATTCAATTGAAATAACAGTGTTAACTCGGAAATGACAAATATTTTGTACCAATCAGTAGATAGGGGCTCAAGATTAAATTCAGTTATTGAAATAATTTTAAATGCTTCATTCCATGTATGTGTAGACAGATAGCTTGTATATTCATACCCACTGTATGTATAGTACATTCCAGAGTTGTTGAGGTGATTTAAATTATTGTGAGAGCAGAATTATTTAGCAACAACTATAACCCTAGGTTTTGAAATTTTAGGTCTTAGTCATGTTTATATATAACATAATGTTGGATGAACATGTTCCTTTGACTCAGGATCTTAGTCAAAGCACCTACACGTTGTCAAAAAATGTGAAAATTTACCAAAAGACAGCAAAATCTTTCCAGCAATGAGAACTCCTGCATGTTCTATAAGAAAAGACCAGGAATGGAAAAATGTACTTTGAATGGAATTTTAGGAGGCGAAAGTGTATTGCTTCTTCCCTGTGAATACAGATGCCAGTCTTCAGAGAGGAGTAAGGCTGCCAGTGTGCACACCTTAGGAACCAGCTGATCTGATCAGAAGTGAGTTACATGTCTCAGTAGTTTCAGTAGAGCACCTGTGATCTGTAATGATTCATTAGAGCGTTAACACCAAGAACTGAAAATATTCATTAGATTCAGAGAAATTCAGAATGTCATGTGACACTTGACTCATTCATTGTATGAAAAGGACATTTGGGTAGTCACTGAAGGGCCTGAAACCCCTCAGACTGTACATAGTCTATTTGACAAACCATTTTGTGAAAAAGCTAAGTCACTGTCCAGCTGTTTATCTGTTTAACTCATTTCTACTTCCTAAAAATTCTCACATTGTCCAACTTTCATAGGATAACTCTATTTCTTTGATAACAATTAAACGTAGCCGAATGCCCATACAGAGTCTGTGGAAGATCCACACTGCTTCTTGATTTTTTCCAAGAAATCTTGGTGGGGCTTAGATTATGTTTCTCTGGAGGATCTCTGGATACAATGTCCTGCTTCAGTTGGCAGAAGACTTTTCCTCTCTTAAAGGTTTTTTTAGTATGCCAGACTTTTATTGAAGTGGTGGAAATTACTTAAATGAATTAATGCACATTAAAGTATAGGCAATCACTTACAATTGAATATTAGACATTTTTTTACAAGCCAGCTCATGGTGATCTTTCTCCTCACATATCTACCTGCTTTCTTGTTGACTATTCTTTGCTTTTTTCCCCCCCCATCTTTCCTCATATTTTCTCATTCTGAATCCTGTCTCTATTCATAATCTGCTATTTGGACACTGAGTATGTCTAAGCTAATGCTTAACATTTTATTTGGATATGTGATATCATGCAAACATGCCAGGAATATATTTATTTATCTAAAGTAATTGGAACTCTAAATATATAGTCAACTTACTTGTTATCATTTCAAATATTTTAAATTTAAGTATTATAACCTACCAGGTTATCCAACTTGAAAAATTTGGCATCTAACAATTCCTGGGAAATGAGTATCTATTACTCAATTAGTTTTCAATAATTATTTCTTTTTTCCTTAAGGTGTAGAATTGTATGTAGTGTGGAGATCATTTTATACATCTGCCTTAAAATATTTCTGTTTTCATTAGTTATTTCCAAGGGTTAAATTCTGAAGCATAACTTTCCAATTCCATCTTTTTGTTCCTGTGATTAATTATACCAGCTTAGAAAGTCATACAACTTCTTTGTGTCTACCCACAAAAAAGCTCTCCTTTAAAGTTCAAGAAAATGCCACATCGTTGGAGAATGTGTCCCCTAATGACTATAAATTATAATGTATCACATGTTTAGTACAGCACTGGTATTATTTTGTTCTCTGAATTTTCTCCCTGGTATTAGGTCTTTTCTAACTGTGCTATAGCTTTGATTGTTTATAAATTAAGTACTGTGTCTCTTTATAACTGCTAAGCATAATGCCAACATTTGGTATGCACTCAGTCATTTTTTAAGAAAGTTTATTGACTATAATATTGACTACTAGAATTTAACTGGTATTTAAAATCTTAAACTCCAGTCTATAATAAGAATGATTGTATGCATACACTTTTGTTTGGGGAAGATGCTTCTTTGCTTTTTTGGTGGTATAATTTATTTAATTTAATTTTATTAATCAATCAATTATTAATTTTATTGCTGAGAAATGAACCACAGTTTGCTTATCCATTCTCCATTTTTGCTTGTGTTCCCTGTTTCAATCTTCAATTTACTTATTCACTCTTTTGGTATTCATTTTGGCTTTCCAATTTGGGGCTATTAAAACTAAAATTCCTATGGAGATTCTGCAAGAGTCATTTTGGGACGTAGGTGTTTATTGATCTAAGATATTCTCAATACCCTAGAGATACCTAGAAAGGAATAGCTGTATCATAGTATAAATATAAGTTTAACTTCTCAAGAAACCACCAAGCAGTGTGTAACATTGATACAGTTTAGATGTTTGTCCCCTCCAAATCTCATGTTGAAATGCGGTCCCCAGTGTTCGGGGTGGGGCTGCTAGGAAGTATTTGGGTCATGGGGGTGGGTCCCTCCTGAATGGCTCAGTGTCGTTCTTTAAGTGATAGTTAGTTCTTGATCTATTAGCTCATGCAAAAGATGGCTGTTTAAAAGAGCCTGAACCACCGGTCTCGGTGGCTCAGCTTGTAATCCCACACCTTTGGGAGGCTGAGGTGAGTGGATTGCCTGAGCCCGCGGGTTCGAGATCCGCCTGGGCAACTTGGCGAGACCTCATCTCTACAATAAATCAAAATGAGCCGAGTGTGGTAGCGCGTGCCTGTAGTTCCAGCTACTTGGAAGGCTGAGGCGGAAGGATCGCCGGAGCCCAGCAGGTCGAGGCTGCAGTGGCTGGGAGTGGCTACTGAACTCCAGTCTGGGCGACAGAGTGAGACTCCAACTCAAAAAATAAAATAAATAAATAAATAAATAAATAAAAACAAGTAAAAGAGCCTGACCCTTTTCCCTTCTCTGTTGTCAGCTTTTACCATGTGACATGCCTGCTCCCTCCTCATCTTCGGACATGCATGGAAGCTTCCCGAAGCCCTCACCAGAAGCAGAAGTTAGTGTCACGCTTCTTGTACAGTCTGCAGAACCACGAGCCAAAATAAACCTCTTTTCTTTGTAAACTACCCAGCGTCAGGTATTCCTTTACAGCAACACAAAATGGACTAATCAAACATGGCTACCTCTTGGCATCTCTAAAGGGATGTAAGACTTAGCATCCTTGCTGACATTCAATCTTGTCAGACCTTTTAACTCAGACATTCTTGTGAGTGTGTAACAGTATCTGATTGTGGTTTCAATTTGTCTTTTCCTGATGACTGATGCTTGATATTTTTGTGTGCTTATTGCTTATGACCATATTTTCATATGTTTTCATTTCATGTGCTTGTGATATTTCGATATCCTCTTTTATAAAATGCTTTGAAGACTTGCCATTTTGTCGTTGTTGTTGATTAGAGTTTCTTTTCTTTGCTGACTTGTAGGAAGGATTATACTTTCTGGAGAAAGTTCTTCTTTGGATAGATGTTGTGTAAACATTTTGTCATACTCTGTGGGTTGCCTTTTCACCCTGTTAATGTTTCTTCTGATGAATAGAACTGAATTTTAACGTAGCTAAGTTTACTTTTCTGTTCTTTGATGATTAGCGCTTCTTGTCTCTTGTTCAAGAAATCTTTGTTTAAGCTCATGAAAAGATGCTTCTATGTATTACTCTAAAAGATTTTTGTTTTTATTCCCTGTCTCAGTCTGCAGTTTAATTATTTACTCTTCTGGTATAGGGTTATGGAGGAGTCAAGATTAACTTTTTTCTGTATGACTATCCAATTGTCACAGCACAATCTGTGAAAAGCTCACTCTTCACACTTTGGCAACAACTCTTCACAATAAGGGGGCATATGTCTACTTTCAGGCTTTCCCTTCTGTCCTGTTGGTCATTCTGTCTGCTTTTTTACTATTTACTATTACCTAGAGCCTTATGATAGTTTTTGTTACCTGATGGTATAAGTACTTCTTACTCTGTGTCCCGTGTCTTTTTTTTAAATTGTCTTGAGTGGTCTTACCTTTTACATTTCTTTATGAATTTTCATAATCATTTCTCTTTCAATTTCCAAGAAATAAAAACCAAACCCAACCAAACACTGTTAGGACCCTTATTTGGATTGCATTGAAACTAGAGAGTAACTTGAAGAAAACTGACATCTTTGCAACACTATGTCTTCCAGCCTATTTACAGGATTAGATAACAATAATGCAAAGTAAGAACAACCTAAAAATTAAGTGATGTAAAAAGCAAAACAGTCATTTATTCCCACGGATCTGTGGGTGTGCTGAGGACTGCGGAATCTGTCGTTGCTGTTTACTTCAATACTCTGTGCCATGTCTCTCCATTTCCCTGAGGCTGCTGCACATACCTCACCTTGTCCTTGGACCAGGAGGCAGACTGGACATGTCCTCTCATGGCGGTGGCCAAATTCTAAGGGGCCATGGCCAATTGCAGTGTGAGTTTCAAGCTACCCCTTGAAACCCACCCGCTAGCATCACATTGACCAATATATGGCATCTGGCTGAGCCCAGTGTCTTGTGGGAAGAATACTCCACCATTTCTGGAAACACTGCAGAGTACATAGCAAAGGACTTGAGATCAGGGTAGGGAGAATAATTGGGCCTGATTGAGGAAATGCATCACACCACATAATGCTGAGAGTCCTTCTAAGATTCGGTGTTGTCACAGCTGCAAAAGCCTTGGCGTACCAAATGTTTCAACCTTCTTTTAAGTCCTTGGTGTGCCTCCGAAGTTGTGTTCATGAATGGAGAGGAAGGGCTCGCATGTCCTCAGCTCTGCTGAATGGCATCACAAACCTCCTGACAAAGACAGAGTGAATGTGCCAAGGTTCCCTCATTTCCAGCCCACTTAGCTTCTGCCTGAGGGCCCTCTTTTCCTGGCTAGAGTCACACTAAGTCAGCAGGACTGGACGAGGGACCTGGCACCCTCAGGCTGTCTCCATTTCCTGGCACCCTCAGGCCGTCTCCATTTCCTGTCCACCTCCTCTCTGATTTCCACTCTCATTCACTAAACTTTCTCCTTTTAGATACTCTTATCCCACCATACATGTGAAGACACTCAATATATCATGGCAGCATTGTTTGTGACAGTATAAAAATGAAATGGGACATAAATGCTCTTATTTTTTATGCCATAAAATACTCTATGGCAATTATAATCAACAAGCATTATCTCTGTATGTAACATGTATACGTGTCAAAAATACAGTGCTGGACAAGTGTATTTTCTCTCTGTATCTTCCTTTGTCTAGCCTCGTGGTGGGGAACGAGGACCTATTGGCCAAGAACTGCTCACCATCTCTGCTCTGGATCAACCCCTAGTGGAGGAGGATTCAGGCAAGAAGCCACATGGGCTCCATTCTGAGCTACAGAGGACGATAGAGGAAAGGTATTTGGTTTTGTTCAGGTCTGGGTCTGAGAGAAGGAAGAAGAAAGAGCACAGAAGTAGCCCTGAGTTGGGGAGCATCACCTGTCAAACTCCCAGCTCCCACTTCCTCCAAGTAGCTACCAACACAGGGACATGTCTGGTAGGAGCTCCCATGGGTGCCCGTCATACCCTGTCACTGCAGAGACTTCTGCCCGCCCCCCCAGCTGAGTGAGCTGTGCCTGAGTTGGATCCCTCCTCCCTCCAAAGAGTGTGTGCCATCGACAACAACCTCAATCATCATTGCTGTCTTGGTCTCCCCCTCTACCCCAGCCTCATCTGAATCACAGCTGGGCTTCTTCTGTGCCAGTATGCTGGCAAGCCTGTGTGCAAGCCATCTACTTTTTTTCCTGCAACCACCCAGCTTCACAGGAGGGCCCTCTTTTCCTGGCTAGAGTCACACTAAGTCAGCAGTACGGGATGAGGGACCTGGCACCCTCAGGCCATCTCCATTTCCTGTCCACCTCCTCTCTGATTTCCACTCTCATTCACTAAACTTTCTCCTTTAAGATACTCTTGTCCCACCACGCATGTAAAGACACTCAGTGTATCAGAGAGATGATGTAACTCAACTGACAAAGCATCTGAATGAGTCTGAAGCCCAATCCCACCCTTGTCTCAAAAGCAGTCACAGATATTTCTTTCCATTCTGTGGGCTGTCTCCCGCTCTTGGCCAACTGTATATCTGACAAAGGCCTAAAGTCTAGAATCTATAAGGAACTCAAACATGCTGAAAGGAAAAAAAAAACAAACAGCCCCATTAAAACACTCATAAGTAGACCTTGAACAATTATCGTAAGACTATAAGAAAAGGATTGACAGTAGCAGGAAACTGTGGGGGCGGGGAAGGGGAGCGGGAAAGTGGGATTGGCAGTAGTGAGAATCTACCAAGGGAAGTGGGGAGCACGCCTCATCAACAAGAGTGCCTGCATAATGAACATTTGTATCCCTAACCCTGAATTGTACTCCACATCTTTAAAATAAAAATAAATTTTTAAAAAAGGAAAGGAATATAACAACATTTATTTTATTACATTCAATATATTGCCTGGCAAGTTTCTAAGGAGGTCACAAAAGCCCCAAAATTAAATAAAAAGAATAATAAACAGAACACGATTTTTGCCTTAATTCTGGTACTTATCAAACAAGGTGGCATTATCAGTTTCTTGGTCAACCGGATATGTGGGACAGCCTATCTATAAGCTGTAATACAACTGAGGCATCCCTTCCCCCAAAGACATGCTTGTGAGAGTAAATTAGAATTAAGGCCTTCCAGCCTGACCTTCAGCCAAGGAAAACTGCCTGTCTTCCCACCAAGGATCCCAAAGTTTTTTTTCCTGACAGGCTTTTATAAAAAA
>NW_007016060.1:42414-63149 GCF_000164805.1 Carlito syrichta
GCCCACGGGTTCGAGACCCGCCTAGGCAACTTGGTGAGACCTCATCTCTACAATAAATCAAAAAAATTAGCCGGGAGTGGTAGCCTGTGCCTGTAGTTCCAGCTACTTGGAAGGCTGAGGCGGAAGGATGAGCAAAGCACAGCAGGTCAAGGTTGCAGTGACTGGGAGTGGCCACTGCACTCCAGTCTGGGCGACAGAGTGAGACTCCAACTCAAAAACAACAACAACAACAACAACAACAAAATAATAAAAGAAACAGCAACAGATGCTGGCGAGAATGTGGAGAAAAAGTAACGCTTCTACACTACTGGTGGGAATGCAAACTAGTGCAACCTCTTTGGAAGACAGCATGGCAGTTTCTGAAAGAACTAGAAATTGACCTTCCATATGACCAGCAATCCCCCTATCGGGAATATACCCAGAGGAATTCAAGTCATTCTATCAAAAAGATACCTGCACATGCATGTTTGTTGCAGCTCTATTGACAACAGCAAGAAAATGGAACCAACCATGTTGCCCATCAAAGCTGGACTGGATAAAAAAAATATGGTACATATACACACAGTGGAATATTATGCAGCCATAAAGAAGGATAAACATATGGACTTCACAGCAACTTGGATGGATTCAGAGTCTAATCATACTCAGTATCAATCACAGAAACAAAGAACAGAGTACCATATGTTCTCACTTATAAGTGGACCTTGAACAACTATCATAATACTATAAGAAAGGGATTGACTATAGTGTGAAACTGCCAGGGGAGAGGGGATGGGATTGGTAGTTGAGGGAAACTGCCAGGGGAGGGAGGGGCACACCTCATCCACAAGGATACCTGCATACTGAACATTTGTATACCTAACCCTGAACTGTACCCCACATTTTTAAAATAAAATAAAATAAAAATACCAAACAAACAAAAATAAAGCAATCATAGAGCACCCGCTGAGTGCAGAGTTGAACACTTCCCTCTGGAAACCCTCTTCTTGGGAACCAAGCAACCACATAACACTGAATCTCTGCCTCAGTTTTTCTCAGCTCTGAGTCTCAGTTTTCTCACCAAAAGTCTTCAGGGTGTGGAGTCAATGAAGTAGCCATGAAGGAATGAGGGCACTGGGGTAGGTAGATGTCTCCACTGTCTTTCTGAGCCACGGAGAATCTACGCTTCATAATCTTTCGGCATTGTCTCTGCCCTTGGGTCTCACGTTTGTCTTTGCTCTCATCAGCACCCTCAGCTTCAGGGTTGTGCCCTTTCTTCTTCCTCCTCTCAGTCCCGAACCATAAGAAAACCAAATCCCTTCCCTCCATAGTCCTCTGTATGACTAGTACCTGCTGGAGTTTTCCAAAGGAACTTCGGTTGGCCCTAATGGAAACCTCTGATAAATACCAAAGAAACCAAGAAAATTCATAATCCACAGCACATAGTCGTGTTTAGATGCTAAAAGTTGGAGGGGGTTGCTTCCCCAAGGCATTCCCTTCACAATAGTTTTTATTTAGACCCCTTCCAGAGTTCTTTGGGCCTCTGAACTTTCCATGGTATGTTCCTTGGGGTGTTGATAAATAAGCAACCACAAACAAAACTCTTTTTAAAAAAGTCAGGCACAGTGGCTCATACCTGTAATCCTAGTACTTTGGGAGGCCGAGGAAGAAGGATTGCTTGAGCCCAGATGTTCAAGACTAACCTGGACAACATAATGAGACCACATTTCTTTAAATAAATAAATAAATAAAATAAAAGAAAGAAAGAAAGAAAGAAAAAGAAAAAATTAGCCAAGTGTGTTGATGCTTGCCTGTAGTCCAAGTTACTCAGGAGACCGAGGTAGAAAGATAGTCTGAATTCAAGAGCTGGAGGCTGTGGTGAGCTATGATGGTGCCACTGCACTCCAGACTGAGTGATAGAGATCCCAACTAAAAAATCAAATCAAGTCCAATAATAGTAAGTATTATGAATGAATATAAAATAGAAAGTCATGCAGGTGGATAACATCCACCCACCTCTGAGACCTGGTCACATGTGAGGAGAGCAGGAAAATAGAGTCATGGAGTATTTCTTCAATTTTAGCTATTGAACAATGTAAGTAAGAAACCAAAGCAAAATGTTAGCATCGCTAAATCAAGGGAGTCAGGAGATATGTAGGTATTTTTTTTTCTTTAGGTTTCAGATATCTATTGATTAAAATTTTGAAAAGCAAACATTTGACGCATGAGTTTACCACTGTGCTTCCCCCTCCTTTCTTCAAACATTCACTGGCAGTCCAGTTAACATGAATCTCCAGATGGTCACTTGTCTTTTGATGATATACGAGTCTCTTTAACTTGGAGCTCCCTTGATAGCCAGAAGATGGTGGTGAGTGGTGTAGTGGTGACATTAAAAACTCTCGTGTATTCTCTGAATGGACCACTTCTTTCAGACACGGACATCTAAGAAGTCCATAGCCAATGGGAGTTTTATTTTGAGCAGGGCATATATGAAAGAGGATCCCCAAAATACGAAACTTATTCACAAAACATTGTGAATTTCTTCTTACATGCTTAAACTTCAGTCACTTTCAAAGTACTCTCTATTTGATGCAATACATCTATCGAAGTGCTTTTTCCACTATTCAAAGCAGTTTTTGAACTCATCTATTTTGATACATTTTAGTGCATCTGCTGTTTTTTGTTTCACCTCTTGCATATTGGCAAAACATTTCCCATTGAGAACTTTTTTCATCAGGGAAACAAACAAACAGAAAAGTCGCTTGAGGTGAGTTCAGGTGAATAGGAAGGATGGGGCATGGGGATTATGCTGTTTAGAGTCAAAAACTACTGAATACTCAGTGTAATGTGGGCAGGTACGTTCATAAATCACCCATCATGAAATGCACAAACGCATTGAAAGAAAATCTCCAAAAAAAAAAAAATCACTGAATCCGAACGTAGCCTTTCACAGCACTGATGCCGATGGGTTCCTAGAACACTTACCTAGCAGGGGAAACTTGTACTACAAGACGCCTACCTGCAAAAAGATAATTCTGACTTTTGGGGGGGGTTCCCCCTTGTATATATTTTTTCCTGACTGAGAGACATTATTTACCAGTGATTTTTGTTTATGGTTGGATGAACAGTCAATGGTTTTCTGTAATATGCCAGTATAATTTCCCCAATCATATCATGCATTAACAGATGTGGTGCTTGCAATTCACTGCATGTTGGCAGCTTTTTGCAAATTCACTGAAACTGAATCCAATGTCTACGTGGTGAAAATGTGCAGCTCTGTGGTTCCTCTAGTCCCCCCCTGCCCCCCCACTGCGATTTCCCTCTCTCAGATTTGAAGGCTCTTTCTTCCTGATAACATGGCAGTTATCAGAGGAGCCTTGATAAGTCATTAGGATAGCTTTTACTTTAGATACATTTTAGTAAAATGGAAGTCATTTTAATAGAAGGTCCTCAGAAATTGTGTGGAATAAATGGATTGGTATGTTACTAAATGAATTGAAATAACTTCTGGGTTATTCATAATAAATGTCATTTATGTTGAATATTATTTACTATCAATAGATTATTTTTACAATATTACATAAATATTTAAGAGAGAAATTTACACACTCTCTCAACATTACAGCATGACAGATGCATATGTAAGAATCCACCCACACATACACATACATAGAGAGGTAATTGGAGTAGATATTTTATATGTTGCAATATTTATTTACCTTTCTGCCTCATCGATTCTTAACCTCTATTTTCATATCAATGATATATTCTATTATTAAATATGATTTCGCTAATCATGCTCCAGTCTTTAATTATCTTTTAAAATCCCAATCTTAGTTTTAAATACAAAAGTATTATATCAGTAAGGAATGCTGAGATCAATAAGTGAAATTTTTCAAATATCTTAGGCATAAGTATTCACATTTTAATATTTTTCATATTTTTCAAATATCTTAGGCATAGTGTTCACATTTTTTGTTTGTTTTATGTCCTCTGATGCCTCTTCTGAATGCATTTTGTTGATGATCTCACATGAGCAGCCACAGATTGCATAGTGTAGATTAGCAATTCTGTTCTGCTTTTTAATTTTTCTCTCTCTTCCGCCTCTGTCAGGTTGCTAATTGTCACTTTGAATTAATTGTTGTTAATTGTATCCAGGGCTACCTCTTTCCTCTTCTGTTTGCTACTGATTTACTTTGGGATGAGGGAACAGATAGAAAATCTTTTATCGTTGTACCTTATGATAGCACTGACAGGGGAGAGTTTAAAAAGTAAATATCATAAAACATTTGTCACTGTTTTTCAGATCACCTTTTGGATTTCATGTTTAGAAATTGCTCTAAAATCCCTGAAGAAGTGGGTTTTATGACCCGATAGATATTTTTGAAATAGCTCTTTATTTTTTTTTTATTGCAAAATTCCCTTACTCAGATTTCAATATGGGATAATCAACATGGGAGCCCAAAGTGGGAGGATTGCTTGAGCCCAGAAGTTCTGGATTAACCTTGGTAACATAGAGAGAATCTGTAAATTTGTACACATTTACCTGCAGTGTGCACAACTAAATTGCAATGTTTCTATGGTTAGAACAATGTCTTTACAGGGAAATTAACTAGATCACTATTTTTTTGACAGGACTCTTGGTGCTGTTGAGAGTAAGAACAAACATTATTCACACATGGTCATGGGCTATGCAATTCCCAAGAAAATGTATAGTACACAGTGATTATAAAATACTCTTTCTATTTACTGCAGCCTACATTTGATACATTTTCTTCTTTTTTTTCCTCTTTCAATTCTTATAAGAAATCAACAATATAAGTAATTTCAGTACACCAACTTGTTAATACTGTGGCTTTAACAAATAGAAAGTATCCACTAAATTTATTTAACACAATGAAATATAAAATACATAAAATAAAAATGTGGGTTTCACAGAATGGTTGCAAAGAATGTGAATAAGAAATTATATCTGAGGCTGAGGCGGAAGGATCGCTGGAGCCCAGCAGGTCGAGGCTGCGGTGGCCGGAAGCGGCCACTGCACTCTAGTCTAGGCGACAGAGTGAGACTCCAACTCAAAAAAAAAAAAAAAAAAAAGAAATTATATCTGGTAAAAACATCAGAAGCATAAACATTGTTTCTTTTCCCTCATATTTAGTCAATTATTTCATTTGCTATTAAGACAAAGATATTGAGATATTCCCATTTAGACAATCAGACTCATTTACTTACTAAACCATGATTCCTTACACTTCCTTAAACCTGAAAATAATTTTGAATAAATATTTAGAATATTCCAAGAGTTTTGAAAATTAAAAAAAATTAGTGGGAAGAAAATATGGAGTGGGAAATCCTGGGTACATTACCATCTCATTGGCATTAGGAGAAAAATTATTCTAGCAGTGGTTGTGTAAAGGCCCTACCAAATAAGGGCTTCTGCACAGAGGACTAGGGCTGGAGAGAGAGAGTGAAAAAGTTGATTGGCTTTCCCAGATGGTCCAACGTGAGCACCACAACTTTAAAACCAGCTTGTCGATGTTTACAGCCCTGTCCTAACACTAAGAACCGGAGACCCAAAACAACAACAAAGAGTATCCTCACTTCAATTAACTCTGGCCCTAAATCCAGAATATGACTAAATTTAAGGAACTGTGCTTATTGTCAGTGACTTCTGCCCTCTTTAATTTCCTTCGCATCTACCTGAGAACCCAGGAACATCTTCAGAGTGACTTAGTGGGCTTAGTATTCCTACCGTTGAACCCGCCTGGCCTCATCCTCCACAAACACCTTGAAACTATAGACCTTTCCTTTCACCCTTTCCTTTATGCCGAACTCACCCATAGCTCATCATCTTTGTTCAGGGTGTTAAAGTGAATGGACAATGAGGTAATCCATGAATTTCCTGAAATTACATCCAATTCTGTGTGTGTGTTGCATGTGCCTGTGAATGTGTCCATGATTCTTAGAATCTGTTCATACCACCCATCAGATTTTCAGAGAAAACCCTAACCACAACATGATTGAGAAACACCCTCTCAGGTAACAGAAGCTGCCACATGTGAATATGGTAGAAAACAACAAACAGATGTTTAACGAGGGCCTTGCAGAATAAATCTCTTAATTGTGAGATTCGAATAAGCTATAAGTCTACAGATGCTCCTTCCCTTTGAGGACATTGACTACTTATTTGTTGCTTGGATTCTGCTAATGTCAAATACGGAATCCCTATTAAAAAGGATAGAGTACAATGCTACAGAAGGGACAGTGAAATTGTGTTTCTTCCTGAAGCCAATGCCCCTTGCACGGCAATATGGCAATGCATTTATAGGACTTCAGGCAATGTTTACATCATTTGAATCCCTCTGCTTCTGGAAATGCCTTCTAAAGTAAAAATCAGACATAAAAGAAAAAAATTACAAAATTATGTTCATTTAGGCATTAGTCATCACAGAAAAATAGATGTAAATTAAATATATAGTAAGTGAATATTTCATTGAAGTCTGTTAAGTAAGAGATATTAAAAACATATTAAAGTAATAATTTGGAGAGCAATTTTCATGATTAAAGTAAAATCTGATTAAGATTTACTTAATCATGGTTAAGTAAAATCTGAGGATGTATTAAGATAATTTTATCATTCTCGTCTGTTAGACTGTTGTTGCCATTAGAAACATCTGAGCCCCAAGCTGTACTCCTTGAATTCTCCATGCATTTTTTTTACTACTTCATGATGACAGCAGTTTGGGCCCCAAAAACCTGTACTTCAAAAGAGTACTTTAGTTAGACTAAGTGAAGTTTTATTACTTATCCCATTTTCTTAATCTTGCCTGGATTTTTTAACAATCAGATTAGATATCCTTCACAGTTGAAGCACAAATAAAAGCAAAGGAGGCTGTCTTTACAAATTTTAATTTCAATTTGCTAATAGCCATGAATAAGAAAGAAAAATGTAAACTAAAACCGTAGATGTTACCAATAGCATCAATACCACCTTTAAGAAGTGTCATCATTGAAGGATGCATGGGGAATTTCTTAAAGTGGTCTCCGTGAACTTTGCTTCCTGAGAACTCCAGAAAGGCAAACACATGCGCAGGCTTGTAGACTGCAAGTACCATGATGAGAAAACATTGCTGACCTGACAATTAAGATGGTTTAGAGACTGGGTACTATACATTGTGTCACAAGCAAGATATATAGGTGAGAATTTGATCATGAGACATGTGATTTTAATCAATAGGTCAAAGAAAAAAATAAGGCAGAAGAATACAACATGCAGTGTTTGCTCTGATGGTCTTGGACCAGGGGTCCTCAAACTATGGCCCCAGGCCACATGCACCCTGCCGAGGACATTGATCCGGCCCACCGGTTGTTTTTGCCACCGCTGCCTGTCCTGCCTGGCAGCCGACTCGTGTGGGCCCACAGTGTGCATGTGTGGAATGTGCGTCCTCGCACTCTTTGACTCCCCTCCTTCTCTCTGTCTCTCGACTCCTCCTCTCAGTAATCTCAGGAACCATGCACTCAAAATGGCAACCATCTTTGGCAGCACTTATGTCTATGAACAGACTTTTTCCAGAATGAAACATCTGAAATCTCCAACCTGATCTAGACTAACTGATGCACACTTGCATCACTTGTTACGACTAGCAGTGACAAATATGGAACCCGATATTGACCATCTCATTAGCCAAAAGCAGGCCTATAGTTCCCATTGAAATACTGGTAAATTTGTTGATTTAACTTTACTTGTTCTTCATTTTAAATATTGTATTTGTTCCCGTTTTGTTTTTTCACTTCAAAATAAGATATGTGCAGCATGCATTAGGAATTTGTTCATAGCTTTTTTTTTTAAACTATAGTCCGCCCCTCCAACAGTCTGAGGGACAGTGAACTGGCCCCCTGTTTTAAAAGTTTGAGGACCCCTGCCTTGGACAAGGTGGCACAGAATGGAAACTGGAAGAGGGGTGAGGTGAAGAAGACAGGATGTAGAACTGATAAATGAAGTCTTTCTGCTAAATCAGTTTCCTCCACCTAATTTCCACTTTTAGTTTTCTGTGGACTAGCCCAGGTACAGAAACATTAAAAGAAGTCATAGAGGTAACACTCAAATTGCACCTGTCACCAGCCACCTCTCCACAGAGGATACCTGGTACACAAGAATTATGTCTGATCAAGGACTCAGTGCTGCCATGTACTCTTCTGTCCACTGTGTCTCACAATCAGACCTCTTTATTTTCGGACAGGTGACACCTTAAGGCTCAAACACATGGAAACGCTAAGAAATGATTGAGTTAAGTATTTTTCTGCACTCTTAATTCCTGTGGCTATTGATAGATGTGAATTTTATGTTTATAATAGCCTTCCCTTAGCTCTATCATCCCTCAGTTAAATTGCAATTTTTCTTCTCTGATAAGTCCAGGTCAGCCATACACAAAAGCAACTGCTACACTGATAGCATTCATCACCAGGTGGGCTGAGGTGAACAGTTTAGCACTGTTTGAGGGTTTCTTGTTGGCCTTTTTTGAGCTACTGAACGTCTCACCTCTAGGCATTGTGTTATACGTGAAACATAACCTTCATTTAATGAAGCCACTTAGACTTTTTTTCTGTTACTCACATTCAAATTCAGTCCCATCAGATTAATACTCTATTCTTAAAATATGTTAAAAAGAACCCAACTTTTCTATGTCCAGATCTCACATTAGAAATATTTTCCATGGAGAGAACTCCAAGCCCACCATGATTCCCTCTGCAGGTGATCCACTGAGGAGGAAATGGCATTTTGGAAGCCAAACATTTTAGAGTATCTGTAAATGTAAATATATCTATTTTTCTTTATATAGTTATATAAAACACTTGCATTTTAGACAATATATGAAATATATAGCTTATATAATGTATTTATATTAAATGTCAAATTTACACATCTACACACATATAAAATAAATACATATTAAGTAAACACAGAGATCGTGGCCACACAGTCGCAAGAGAACCTGAGGTTGCCACCCTCAGCATCATCACGAACTGAAAGATTGAGGGAGCACAAAGCAAAATTGCAGACAATCACAGAGTCTGTGCATGTGGACGTGGCATAGAAAATCTGGATGCAATCACATTACTATGAAAGGTACTGCTTAGTATTCGCTTCAGGGCAAAGAAGAGTATGCTGATGAGACAGAACTGTTTTCTTGTAGAAGGTACACTTTGAAATGCCAATTGCACAACAATGCTTTTGAATACAGGCTGGAGAAGGTTTTGCTGGGAATTAAAATTAAAATACAAAATACAAAGGGACACAGTTTAGATTCTTTTCATTTCCGTTCACACTTAATACAGAAGTCCTGACAATAGTACACGGGTCTTTGAAAAGATTCTTTTTTCAAAGAATCTTATTTTTTTCAAAGTAAGGATAACTAAAACTCTCCATTAGAATAAGTAGGCATAGAGACAGTAGCATAGTGTTTAAACTATCATCTATTTAATCTACAAAATCACATATGTTTTTACCCATTTTGTACCAACAGATGGGAAAAAAAATAGGGCTGAAGTATCACATGGGGAATAAAATTTGACCTCAAGGAAAATTGTTTGATATATAAAGATGTCAATGATAACTGTACGTTCACATCAGCAAGATGAAATCTTACCTGGTGTGAGTGAAGTAACAAAAATATTCACATCTTAAAATTTTTCTACTCTTAATACTATTTAGTTACCATCCATTTACTTGCATTGGATAATACTATTTCCTGATTGCCATGGTATCAAAAATCTTTTTTTAAAAAAGTTATTCTTTTTAAGAAAAGTTGTTATTAAAAAGTTGAAAGATCAGCCCAATAATAGCACAGAGTGTTGCAGTTTAGCCAGGACATTGAATACCCCATGTAACTGAAAGTCTATCCAATTAATACCTATTTGTCACTGTGCTGGAAGAAGGTATGAAAAATATGTCTAGGACAGTAATTTGAAAGACTTAACAGTAAAATAATATCACAATTTATCGCATCTTTTAAAGGACTCATACTTCATAGTAAATTTCAGCTGGGCAGTATATACAGAGCTTCCATGAGAACTATTTTAATTACTCTGTAGGCAAGGAAACTTACAAATAAAAGACCCTAGACACTGTTAGATATTATTAGGTATCATTTTAACCACAGACTCTATAGTAAAATGCATCATAACTAAGAAATGACAAAAAAATTTTCTGTGAATTGAACTTAAAATCTATAAAAAGCAGAGTTTATGAATGAAAGCTGTAATAAAACATATGTTTGGAGACAATGAAAATATGAAACAATAGATAGATCATCCCTGTTACCTTTTTTATGAAAATATCTTATTTTTAATGCTTTTATATGTTAAATCAATGATAAAATTATTAGCCTTTTTACTAACATTAAGTTTAATTACCCAATGAATGTACTAATGGTAGAAAAGTAAAAAGTAAGAATAAGCCAAAAGAAAAAAAATCTCATTTAGAGAGAAAAATGATTGTTATCGATATTTTTATTTGTTATAGTTTCTACTTTATTTATTTTACTTTAAAGCAAAACATTGAGATTTTTTTCTTTATGGTTTCTAAATATCTTATTTATTCTATTTATTTTATTTTTAAAATTTTTTTTATTTTAAAGATGTGGGGTACAATTCAGGGTTAGGTGTACAAATGTTGATGCGGTGTGCCCCCTCTTCCCCAGGCAGACTCCCACTACTGACAATTCTACCTCCTCCCCACCCCCACCCCAAGAGTTCTTCGTTACTGCCAATAATTTTCTTATAGTATTACAATAATTGTTCAAGTTCTGCTTATGAGTGAGAACATGTGATACTTAGTTCTTTGTTTCTGTGTTAGATCACTCAGTATTATAGACTCTAAGTCCATCCAAGTTGCTGTGATGTTCATAACTGTGTCCTTATTTATGGCTGCATAATACTCCGTCATGTATATGTACCACATTTTTTTTTATTCAGTCTTCTTTCAGTTAGCAGCACAGTTGGTTTTTGCTGTGGTGAACAATGCTGCAATAAACATGTGTGCAAGTTACCTTTTTCATAGAGTGATCTGAGTTCCTCTGGGTATATTTCCAGTAGGGGGGATTGTGAGGTTGCATGGAAGGTCAATTTTTAGATCTTTTAGGAATCGCCAAACTGTTTTCCACGGAAGTTGTATTAGTTTACACTCCCACCAACAGTGTAGAAGTGTTTTCTTTTCCCTGTATGCTGTTCCAGCATCATCTCTTGTTTTTTGAGTTATTGATGATGGCCATCCTGACAGGAGTTAGGTGATAGCTCAGGTACCCTTGTTAATGAGGTGTGACCTCCTTTCCCCAGACAGATTTTGACTATTGTTAATGCTACCTCTCTTCCCTTCCCTCCCTGCCCCCCCATAGTTTCCCACCCCTGTCAATCCTTTCCTTATAGTATTACAGTAGTTGTTCAAGGTCCACTTATGAGTGAGAACATGTGATACTCAGATCTTTGTTTCTGTGAGAAATCATTCAGTATTATAGACTCTAGTTCCATCCAGGTTGCTGAGAAATTCATGATTTTGTTCTGTTTTATAACTGCGTAATATTCCATCGGGTATATGTACCGTATTTTTTTTAAATCCAGTCCTCTTTTGATGGACAGCATGCTTGGTTCTATGATCTTGCTATTGTGAACAATGCTGAAATAAACATACGTGTGCAGGTATCTTTTTCATAGAGTGATTTGAGTTTTTCAGGGTATATTCCCAGTAGGGGGATTGTGGGGTCATATGGGAGGTCAATATTTAGAGCTTTTAGGAATTGCCACACTGCTTTCCACAGAGGTTGCACTAGTTTACACTCCCAACAACAGTGTAGAAGTGTTCCCTTTTCACCACATCCTCTCCAACATCTGTTATTTTTTGAGTTATTGATAATGGCCATTCTGACTGATGAGGGGGTATCTTAGTATAGTTTTAATTTGCATCTCCTTGATGATTAGTGAGGTTGAACATTTCTTCATGTGTCTGTTGGCCGCTTGTATGTCTTCTTTTGAGAAGTGTCTGTTGATATCTTTTGCCCACTTTGTAATGGGGTTGTTTGTTTTTTTTTCTTTCTCTTTTTTTTTTTTTGAGTTGGAGTCTCACTCTGTCACCCAGACTGGAGTGCAGTGGCCAGTCCTGGCCAATGCAACCTCGACCTGCTGTGCTCCAGCGATCCTTCCGCCTCAGCCTTCCAAGTATCTGGAACTACAGGCACGCACTACCATGCCCTGCTGATTTTTGATTTATTGTAGAGATGAGGTCCCGCCAAGTTGCCCAGGCGGGTCTTGAATCCTCGGGCACAGGCAATCCTACTCACCTCAGCCTCCCAAGGCACGGGATTACAGGCTGAGCCACTGATCCCGGCTTGTTTTTTTCTTTTAAGTACATTTGAGTTCCTTCTAGATCCAAGATGTTAAGCCTTTGTCAGACATGGAGTTGGTAAATACTTTTTCCCAGTCTGTAGGCTATCTCCCTGCTCTCTGGATGGTTTCTTTGGCTTTGCAGAAGTTTGTCAATTTAATGAGATCCCACTTGTCTATCTTATCTCTTATGGCCTGTGCATTTCGGGTTCTGCTCAGGATTGGATGCCAGTTCCAACTTCCATAAGGGTGTGTTCTGCATTTTCTAAAGTTCTTATGGTTTGAGGTTTTACATTTAGATCTCTGATCCATTTAGAGTTAATTTTTGTGTATAGGGATAGATAGGGGTCTTGTTTGAGTCTTCTGCATGTGGTCAGCCAGTTTTCCCAGCACCATTTACTGAATAGATTCTCCATATCCCAGTGGTGGAGGCTTTGTTGAAGATTAGTTGGTTGAGAAATTGAGGTTTTGCTTCCAGAATTTATATCCTATTCTATTGGTCTATAGGCCTGTTCTTGTACCAATACCAGGATGTTTTGTTTATTGTAGCTTTATAGTAAAGTTTAAAGTCTGGCAGTGCGTATCTGCTTTGTTTTTTTTGTTGTTTTGTTTTGTTTGTTTGTTTGTTTGCTGAGGATTTTTCTGGCTATTCTTGGTTGTCTGTGTTTCCATATGAATTCCTGTATTGTTTTTTCTAGATCTGAGAAGGATGCTGCTGGTAATTTGATGGGTATTGCATTAAATCTGTAGATTGTCTTAGGTAAGATGGATGGACATCTTAACAATGTTTATTCTTCCAATCCATGAGCATGGGATATTTTTCCATTTGTTTGTGTCATCTTTGATATTTTTGACCAGTGTTTTGTAGTTTTTGTTGTAAAGGTTTTTTATGTCTCTTTTTAGGAAGGTGCCAAGGTATTTCATCTTTTGGTGAATATTGTGAATGGTATTGTGCTTTTTACTGGGTTTCTGTTTGTTTATTATTGGTGTAAAGAAATGTGATTGTCTTTTGCACATTATTTTATACCCTGAGACCTTGCCAAAGTCTTTTATCAGTGCAAGGAGGTTTTTTGTCTCTTGGTTTTTCAAGGTATACAATCATGTCGTCTGCAAAGAGAGATAACTTGACTTCCTCTTTTCATATTTGGATATACCTGATCACCTTCTTTTTTCTGATTGCTCTAGCCAGGACTTCCAAAACTATATTGAACAGGAGGGGTGATAGTGGGCATCCTTGTCTTGTTCCAGTTTTCAGGAGAAATGGTTCCAATTTTAGTCCATTTAGGAGTATACTGGCTGTGGGTTTCTTGTAGATGGCTTTTACTATTTTGAGGTATGTTCTACGTATGCCTAGATGTCTGAGGGTTTTTATCAAGAAGGGGTGCTGGATTTTATCAAAAGGTTTTTCTGCATCTAATGATATAATCATGTGGTTTTTTTTTTGACATCTGTTGATATATTTAATTGCATTTATGGTTTTATGAATGTTGATCCAACCTTGCATCCCAGGGATGAAGCCTACTGGTCATGATGGATGATTTTTGAGATGTGTTGTTGAATCTGGTTTGCTAGGAACTTGGTGAGAATTTTACCACCATGTTCATCAAGATATTGGCCTATAGTTCTCTTCCTTTGTTGGGTCTTTACCTGGCTTGTGTATCAATGTGATGTTAGCTTCATAAAATGATTTGGGGAGAGTTCCATCTTTCTCAATCACCTGGAATACTTTCAGTAGAATTGGTATCAGTTCCTACTTAAATGTCTTAGAGAATTCTGATGGAAAGCCCTGGTCCAGGCTTTTTTTTTTGTAGGTAGTTTTCTTATGACATAGTCAAAATCCTTGATTGTTATTGGTCTATTTAGGGTCTCAATTTCTTCTTGTTTCAACCTAGGCAGGATGTGTGATGTCAGAAAGTCCTCCATTTCCTTAAGGTTTTCAAGTTTGTTTCCATACAACTGTACATAGTAGTCTCTAATGATCTTTTGTATTTCTTCAGGGTCAGATGTGACTTCATATTTGTGTTTCTGATTGGGTTTATTTGGGCTTTTTCTCTCTTTCTCTTGATCAGTCTAGCTAGCGGACCATTGATCTTGTTTACCCTTTCAAAGGACCAGCTTTTTGTTTTGTTAATTTTTTGTATTATCTTTTTTGTCTTCTATTTCCCAGATTTGGGCTTTTATTTTGGTGATCTGGATTCTTCTGCTAAAGTTAGGGTTTTGGTGGTCTTGGCTTTTCCAATTTCCTTAGGTGACTTGTTAGGCTGTTAATTTGTGATCCTTCCATTTTCTTCATGTGCATTTTGTAGAGATATGAATTCCCCTCTTACTACAGCTTTCATGGCACTCCGGAGATTTTGGTAAGATGTTTCTTCATTTCATTTGTTTCCAGGTATCTTTTAATATTGGTTTTGATTTCATCATTGACTCAGGAGTTGTTTAGCATCATGCTGTTTAGTGTCTATGTCTTTGTGGGTTTGGGGGGAACCTTGTTGATGTTGGTGTTTATTTTTATCCTACTGTGGTCTGAAAAGGTACATGGCAATTTCAATTTTTTGAAATTTTTTTGCTTGATTTATGGCCAAGGATATGGTTGATCTTAGAGTACATTCCATATGGTGATGAGTAGAATGTATAATCTGTGGTGGTTGGATGGAGTGTTCTGTAGGTATCAATTAAGTCCATTTGGTCAAGAGTCACATTGAGTTCTGGATCTCATTGCTGATTTTTTGTCCTGATGATCTGTCTAGGGTTGTGAATGGAGTATTAAAGTCCCCAGCTATGATAGTCTTAGAGTCAATATCTTTTTTGAGTTTACCTAGAAGCTGCTTTATGAAAGTTGGCACTCTTATGTGGGATGCATATATGTTTAGGATGGATATTTCTTGTTGATGGATTGAACCTTTCATCATTATTTAGTGGCCTTCTGTATCTTTTAAAATTTTTGATAGCTTAAAGGGTATTTTGTCTGAGATTAAGATCGTGACTCCTTCTTTCTTTCATGTTCCATTTGCCTGAAATTTTGCTTCCCATCCTCTTACTTTGAGTCTGTGAGTGTCCTTTCTAGTGAATGAGTCTCTTGAAGGCAATATATTGTTGCCTGTTGATATTTTATCCATTTTGCCATTCTATGTCTTTTCAGTGGTGTATTTAGTCCATTTACATTCAGGCTTATTATTGAAATGTAAGAGTTGATCTCTATCATGAGGTTCTTATAGAGTTGTTGTTGTTCCTGTTTGTCTGTTGTCTTTCTTTTGGTTTTTGGGTTTGTTCATGTGTGTTTTTAATCTTTTTTCTGTACTCTTATGAAGAACGTTGTTGTTCTTTTTTCCTTTTCTTCTATGTTTAATACTTTCTTCTTAAGTGTTTCTTGTAGAGGTGGTCTAGAGGCAGCGTAAGCTCTTAGGGATTGGATATCTGGGAAAGATTTTAATTCTCCCTCATGAAACTTAGCTTGCCTGGGTAGATTATTCTTGGTTGAAATTGTTTATCTTTTAGAACTTTGATGACAGGGATCCAAGCTCTCCTAGTCTGAAGAGTTTCTGTAGATAAATGTGCTGCTATTCTTATTGGTCTTCCTTTTTCTTTTGCTGCCTTTAGGATTTTTTCCTTTATACCTACTTCGTTTAGGTGAATTATTATGCATCTGGGAGTTGGTCTTCTCATTTGTTGTCTTGCAGGGGTTCCCTGAATCTCTTGTGTTTGAATTTTTGCATCACTGATGAGATGAGGGAAGTTTTCTTGAATAATTTCATGAAATGTTTGTTCCAGGGTGGTCTCTGCTTCTCTTTCTGCCTCAGGAAGTCCAATTACACTTAGGTTCGGTCTCTTGAAGTAATCACTCATCGCTTGAAGGTTTTTTTCTGTCTTTTTAAGTTTCCTTTCTATGTTTTTGACAGTTTGGGTTAGTTCTATAGTTTGGACCTCAAGCTCTGAAATTCTTTCTTCTGCTTGGCTAATTCTGCTTTCCATGCTTATCAGTTTGTTATTTATTTCATTCACAGTATTCTTTACTACTGTTATTTTAGTTATCAACTCCTTCCTAGTTTCTTCTTGTCTCTCCTCAATTCTTTTTAATCTCTCCATTAATGTCTTGATATTTGGGTTTGTAATTTGAGACCAGTCATTCTGAGACCTCTTCGTTGTTTGCATTCCGAAGTCTGTTTTCTCATTGTCTGACCTCCCAGGGGTCTGTGAGAGACCTATATTCTTCTTTTGGTTTTTCTTCATTTGTGTAGATTTCCCTCTCCCTCTTTCCCTCCCCTTCTTTAATCCTGTTTTTCAGGGAAGGTGGGCTTGTTTTTACTTCTTTTTGTTCAATCTCCTGTTCTTCCTTATAAGGATCCTCTGGCTTTGTTCACTTTTGAAGCTGGACTGTGGGTTGGGAGCTGTACTTTTTGCAGTTTTGAGACTTAATTGAGAGGGAGCTGTGATTCAGAATCTATCTGCAGAAACCAATATCCACTGACAGGTGTATGGGCACCCTGGAACCCACTTCCCACTGCCTTACAATCTGTCCAGGCAGTGGGATTTAGGTTTGCTCCCTGGAACAAAAGGAGATAAGAAAAAGGAAAATAATGGAAGAAGGGGCGGGGTCAAGAGGAAGTTGGAGAGAGAGAAGAGTAAGAGGGAAAACAGATATACATACCAACTAAAGAATGAAAAGAGACATAAGGCCAGAAAAGAGTAAAAAATAGATAAAGAAAATTCCCTAAACCTTACCGATAGTCACACAAAGACAGTTCAATAAAATCATGCCTTTTGATGTGTTCTTCCCAACACAAACAAGTAGTCTAAATTAAAAAGCAAACAAAACAAACAGTCAAAACAATAAAATAAAAATCAAAATAAGAGATCAGACTAGCTCTGGGGTCTTTCCTGAGTATCTAAAGTCTCTTCAGCTCTGATCTCTAGTCCCTCCCCTTTGCTCTCATTGCAGGCAAACTGAGTTACTCACAGTTTGGGTCAATTCCCTTGACTTGCTGTCTGACAGATCTGCCACACAGAACTGAGTTGTCTGTGTCTGATTCAGCATAGGGGAGGGGCTTCTGTCTCCTGTTTTGGTAAGGTTACCTTAGAAAACAAGGTGGAGGCTGCATGGAGATGACCAGGGCAATGCGAATCTCTGCCTGGAAAATGTCTGCAGTGGGCGGCTTCTCTTTAGCCAATCCTCTCTCTCCACTCGTCCGGGGGCCCCAGTTGATCAGCTATGATGGGCAACAATGGTGTGTGTCTGGCATGAGGCCCTGGGAGCCAGCAAGGTAGCTGGGTGTTGTAACTTGGTGTGCTGTGGGCAGCTTGGAGTAGAGGAGGGAGCTGGGAATTTTCCGGGACTGGAGGCAAGATCTGCAGTGACAGCAGCTGTTCAGTACCCCGTAACAACCACAGCAGAAATCCCTTGTGGAGGCCGTAGTGGGATGGAGACAGTTTGCTGCATGGGGCTGGCTATAGCAGCCACCCCCCATTTAGGCGGCGGCCACAGGGTTGCATGGAACTGCCCTTGGGAGCCACCTTTTGTAGAGATCTTCCAGTTCAACTTGTCCCATTGCCATCTTGCCAAGCATCTGGTTTCTAAATATACTTTGAAAGTTTTTCCCAAATATATCAGTATGTCCTTTTAGTACTTTTTGTGTTACTTGTCACACTTAAATGTTAAATTTATTTAAAATATATGTATATGAGTAGATGGTGAGCTAATATTTTTCCAAATAGTTAAATATCTTCCCATAATGCTATTCACTTTATCACATTATTGATTAGTATATATGTGTACATTTTAGTTTATTTCAGGGTTTTCTATCTTCATTGATCAGAGCTCAGTATCACAATGCTTTAATTATTGCAATTTTATAATAAATTTTAATTTCTATAATATGTGGTAAAAGTGGTCATTTCATATTCTTCTATTTAAATGAAATAAAAATATCAAGTTTTTTTACCAGATCTTTTTTGTAAATGCCTCTTCCGAACACTTAATGGAAACACAACACTGTAGGATTTGATGGAAGACAAAGAGAAGCTTTATTATCTCAGGGTCATTGCCATTGAGAACAAAGAACATTTGGTGTCAAACCTTCATCAGATTTGCAATTGAAGATCCAGCAACATACTCATGGAAATGGATAAAATGCCTAATCAGCGGAACTTATGCCTTTCTTTAGTGACAAAACATTCTCAGCATCTGGTAGCATATTGTGACTTTCAGAATGAGGCAATAATAACATAAAAAAAGAATAGCTTTTCAGGAAGTTATGTGTGGCTGTACAAGGAAGACTGCTAAAGAGAAATGGTCCACAATTAATTTCAGTATCACAATGTCATGGCCACAGCCAAAGAGAGCCTGAATCCACATCACTCAGATCCAGGCAGTCAGTATCTCAATTCTGATGGAAGACCTTGACCACAATGAGGTAGCTACCGTTCTTGCTTTTTTTTTTTTTTGAGTTGGAGTCTCACTCTGTCGCCCAGACTGGAGCAGCCTCCACCTACTGGGCTCCGGTGATCCTTCCGCCTCTGCCTTCCTAGTAGCCAGAATTACAGGCATGCACTACCACGCCCGGCTGATTTTTTGATTTATTGTAGAGATGAGGTCTCGCTGCCCAGGCAGGTCTCAAACCCACGGGCTCAGGCAATCCACTCACCTCAGCCTCCCAAAGGCGTGGGATTACAGGCTGAGCCACCGAGCCCAGCAGTAGCTACCGTTCTTATCCCACACTTCTATGAGGGATGATAGTCCCAATCCTATATGTAGTATATTTAAATTGTTTCCTTCAGCAAATAAGTCACAATTGTTGTGCATTTTATGCTTTCATAGAATTCTTAAAAGAAAAATATTCAGAGATGAGTAAAGCATAGCTATTATGATTGCTTGGGTTGAGTGGGTCTATTTTGCCATGGTATCATATAGTAACCATGGTATCACATATTAAGGTAACTCATCAAAGTCACATTTATTTATAGAATTTGACTATAGGAAAAAAAAATTCACATTCTTTCTGATTGCACCAAATGGTTTACATATACATATACATATATATACATATACATACATACATATATATATATATACTTATACATACATATATATATATATATATATATATATATATATATATAGTGTTTTAGAATAATTTCTACTGACTCAGTAAGCATAAAGTGAAACTTGTTTAGTGATCTTATGTGAGTAAAATTTTCAGGTTAAAAAAGGAAAGGAAAGAATATGAACAAAATTGGGTATTCTATAACTTATATTTTAATGTTGGATAGCAGACAAAGACTCACAGAATATAATGATTAACAATGTAGGTAGGGAAGGAGAAGACAAGTGGAAATGATGAATACATGCTTAATATATTGACTGTGCATCTTACATTGTTTTCATGCAGTTGAGACTATTCTACAAATTACAATTTAAGATAAAATATCATTTTATTTCTCTTTAAAGTTGGTTACAATTCCCTCACCCCATTTTCACTAGACTTCAGCCACTGTGGTCAGAAGACTGCTTTAAACTTTCACCCAAACCATGTCTCTATGGTGTATAAGCATCATGCTCCTTGCCCCAGCCGTCCTTACATTAATGACTAAGCCCTGAAAAGTCATGATTCTTCCAGGAACAGTTAATTAAAGAAGTGGGTAGTTGCTTCAGGGTGGCCAATCAATTCTTCACCTTCAGAATTTAGCAGAAGGAAGTCAAACCATGCAAATGGCAGACAGTCCGAGAAGTGCACTTATGAGAACTTCTGAGTTTGCTCAAGTTAGGAGAGTTCATGCGTTATCCCAGCTTATGAGAGTTGATTAATTGGCTCAAGTTATAAAAGTTCATGGTCAAGTGAATGTCAAGAGGAAGAAGAAGCTGTGTAGTAGAGAAAAATGTATGATAAAATGTGAGGGAGATATAACCACAGAACATCCTAGGTCACTGTGAAACAGTCAAGTGAAGAACTGTCTTGACTCCAGAATATTGCCCCATTTCCAGGGTCCTGACTCTACCTCGCCCCTTATTTTCATTTCCAGGAGATAGTTCTTCTCCCTACTAAATTCTGTAAGTTGGGTTTGATTGCTCACCCTGGGGTGGCTGCCCACTCAACCAATATTGTGATACAAAAATTTTTTGAACTAACCCCCAAAGAGATCCCTTTTTCTTGTAAACAAAAAATACCAGCCAGGTTTGGTGGCTCAGCCTGTAATCCCGCGCCTTTGGGAGGTTGAGGTGAGTGAATTGCCTGAGCCCGCGGGTTCGAGACCTGCCTGGGCAGCGAGACCTCATCTCTACAATAAATCAAAAAATCAGCCGGGCGTGGTAACACGCGCCTGTAGTTCCAGCTACTCGGAAGGCTGAGGCGGATAGATCGCCAGAGCCCAGCAGGTCGAGGCTGCGGTGG
>NW_007016060.1:63169-129594 GCF_000164805.1 Carlito syrichta
GGGAGTGGCCACTGCACTCCAGTCTGGGCGACAGATTGAGACTCCAACTCAAAAAAAAAAAAATGCCTAAGTGAAATAACTGAAAGAAATCCTACAAACAAAAATAAAGATGCTAGGTTTTTAAAATGAAATTTGCTATAGAAACGAGGCTTACCCTTGTTCTTGCTTAAATAAAACAAATACACAACCCAAATGTCAAATCACTACAAAAGGAGCCAATGGGAATGTTAAGAATTTCATTTTAGCCATATTCAATTTCCAATGAGAGTAGGAGCCAGATGAGATGGTCGGCCTCAAGAAAAGAACATTTTGAGACTGTTTTGAGGAAGCATGTGTGTAAGCGTTGATAAAAGAATGCATTTTGATAAAAGGAAGCTTTTTGACCTATTCAAGAATTGTGAAATATTTATTTTAAAATTTTAAAAATTTCCTTACAGATTTATCTTCCACAATACACTAAAAACTATCCCAGGGCAAGGCTCTTGTCTTGTTCATTATTCTTATTCATTATTGTATCACTAATATTCATAACCATCTCTGCTGTATTAGTGTTTACCCGGGAACTGAATACACTGGATTCTGAACATCCTTCAAAGTGTTATGTGAAGTCCTTGCCTTCTGTGGCCCCTCTCTAACTACAATGACTCATAGCCACCTCTTCTCTTTCTAAATTCTGAGTTTGAATTGCATATGTTAATTATAAGTGTGCATTTTGTTTTAATTATTTTTTAATGTGTCTATTTTCTAGCAACTAAATTAATAAATCCTTAAGTAAAAGAACTACATCTTTTAATTTTTTGGTTTGATTTTATTGATTAAAACTCTTATTGAGAACGTTTAGTAAGCTTTACCTTTTCTCTCCAACCTTTCTTATTTTCCTCAGACGAAGCAGAACAAAATGATTCTGCTGGCCCCAAAATTACTTAATTCACAATTGCATTTCTGTCTTCTTACCTAGATTGTCATCTTCTTGAGGGTGAATATTTAGAGTGCACTTTGTTGATGGTGAAGGGCAAAACCAAACTAGAAACAATTTCAGAAAAAAACAGAACATATTGTAAGGATACTCAAATATCTCATTTGGCCAACAGGCAGAAATAAAGTTGGATTTTAGGAATACCTGGCATTAATTATCCTATCTCTTTTCTAGTCCTCTTTTCCAGTTCTCCAATCTACATGGCAGAAATTTGGCTCTGGACAGCTCAGGAGCTTTAAGTCCTATGATCCCAGTCATACAGAGTTTGACTCAGGGTGGCTCTAATGCAAAATTTCCAAGGAAGGGATTCAATAGCCCCAGTCCATTTTAGTGACCACTTAATGTATATGGCCTGATACTAGTTACATAACATATTCTGACAATTTGGCCTTTGACATGAAATCTTCCTGGAAGTTCTTTCCAGAAGCATGAAGCACTGCTGAGAAAGAGAGAGGGAAGGAAGGAGAGAGAGAGAGAGAGAGAGAGAAAGAGAGAGAGAGAGAGAGAGAGAGAGAGATTAAATTAAGAGAGAGAAATTAAGATACATTCCTACCTACCTTGATTTTCTTTCCTTAGAGCCAACATGTGGTGGTCACTCATCAAAGGCTATGAGCAGAAACAATAATCTTTGTTCTCTGATTCTTTTTTGTTTCTTTATCCAATTCCTTTACATTTGTAATGTTTCTCACTTTCTAAATTATGTGAAAAGTATTATATACTACAGACGAACTTACTACATCACATTTCTATCAGTGATTTCTAAATATGTATTTAAATTTTACAGTAATTTTACAGTAAAAGTATTTGCAGCACCTACAACTTAGCAGCATTGATACTAATCTCTAAAGTTAAAAAGGGATTTGTTACTTTTAAAAACTAAAATTAACTGACAAAAATGTTCACGTAACTATCAGCAGTTTAATACAACATTTCTTATTTATTTTCTATGAAATAAAAAGACTGTACTGCTTCAAATAGATTTTTTAATCTAAAAACTAAGCCCTAGGGTTTCTTATTTTAACCATTTTCATAACTATATATGTTTAGAATAATTGGCATGATGTTTGTGTCCAGTCTGAATTTTAGGAGTAAAGGATGAGCCAAAATAAAGCGCCACAGGAGGAAAAAAATTAAGATTTTGATGAAAAAGGACGTGCATTATGAAAATAATCAATGGCAGAACAGCTCAAGGAAGCCGACGACCCACTGAGGTGGCAACGTTGATCCCTGTCACGCTCATGGAGTTTGATTTCATCCTTGCCTTCTTCGCTTATTAATTGGTTCTGACTCACCTTCCAGCCAAGACTGCAAGGTAGCAAGACGTTTTCTATTTCTTTTACAAACCAAAGTTTCATTGTCTGGGTGGAGAGGAGATGTGTTTGGATCATGTGCTTTAATTAATTCTGAAGTCCAAGAAGCCCAGGGATGCCAACATGAAAGAAAGTGAACAACCCTTCCTCCCATCCACAGGCGAGGAAAGTGCTTCCAATTCCACTGAGAAAACAGAAGCCATCAGAAGATGCCCACAAACTCCTTCCAATCAAATACCCACCCACACCTGGTGTCCCCATGTACTCCACCTCCCCTCCTGGCATAATGGATTAAGTGAAATCTTTGTATCTTGGAGAAACCAAACCCACCTCATAAATATTAGTTACACACCCTTCTAGTCAGCTAAGGACATTTATCGCTCTAGCAAATTTTTCTTCCATCTTGCACCATCAGCTTTTCTCCACACAGAAGCATTCCCCTCAGCATCCAAGTGGATTTGTAAACACCCTTTGGTTACCTACATCTTCCTTTGACTTTTGCCAGTTTTCCCTGCTTCCATTAAATAGTAATTGTAACTACATAGCATGAATACATGTCAGGCACAGGTAGAAGAGCTTTACGTGTAGAACTCATCTAGTTCATTGAATTCTCCAATAATGTTATGAGAAAGATTTATTTTACAGATGAGACAACCAAGACACTGATAGAGTAGTGTGTGCAACATTACATAACTAGTGGGTGGCGATGGCAGAATTTAAATACAGGCATCCTGGCTCTGAGTCCGTCCTCATTCCTATAATCTTATGATACTTTCAAGCAAAACTTCTAGAAAAAGTTGTCTGTAGTGGCTGTCTCCAACTTCTCTTCTGACTTCTCCATTAAAATTTTTTTGTCACTAATGACCTAAATGTTGAAAAATCTAGTGGTCAATTCTCTGCCTCATATTTCATGATTCCTCAACACTATCTGATACATCTGATCACTCCCTCCTTTTAAACCTCATTTCACTTGGCATCTAGGGTTCTTCACTCACCTTTTCTTATGCCTATCACAGGCCTGTGTTTTACTGATCCCTTGTGGGTTGTACCTTGTTTCCCAGACTTCTGAAGATCACACTCCTAAAGACTTTGCCAAATTAAATCTCTTCTTTATCTTGGCATGTCCTTGGTGACCACATTCCGTGTCATGACTTTAGATACTTCTGATAAGCTGATGATTTCCAAAATATCTCTAACTCAGGCTTTTTTCTCCAAAGTTGTTTAGTAGTATATGTGATAGATTGAGTGATTCTTGTTTTCAAAGAATGTACAGAATAATCTTATCTTTAGCTAAAACGAATGAGAAGATGGGATACTTTCCAAAGAGCTATCTTGTGTAATAAATATGTATATACTCAGTTATTTGTGTGTTTGTCTAAGTTGTGGTGCAGAATAAAGAAATAAGTAGTTATCATAGATTATAAAATCAATATTATTAATATTACAGAAAAAGCAATTATAAAAAGATAAGAAAGATTGCAGACAAAAGATCAACTTATGCAAATAAGAACTGTGCTTCCACAGCTGCAGAGAATATCTAGAGATATAAAAATAGAGGTACCACTTAAAATGTCGATATAGAAATTATCCAACAAAGAATGCCCAAGATATTTTGGGGGAAAAACATGTACAACTTTTTAATGTACTAATTCTAAAATATATATACAGGAAGAGCATAATTTCCAAATGTCAAGACAATATTTTAAGAAGAGAAAAGATTTTATTAGATATTACAAAGACATGGTACTTAAAACATTTTAGGATAGCCCCAAGAATAAGATGATAGAAAAGTTGCTGAATATAAAGCTTGGAAGCAGACCGATGCATAAACACGAGTGGACATCATCACAAATCAGTGGAAAAGCTTGCATTATTCAGTGAATGATGTTACAAGACTTGATTCACTAGGTGGGGGAAAAAAAAAGAAAAACAAAAGTTGAATCCAAAACTCCAACCAAAAATAAATGAATAAATAAACTTCAAGTGAGTTAAACATCTAAATTTTTTCAGTTCAACTTATAGAATACAAATAAAAATATATACAAGAATGCTTCTATGATCTTGTAACATAGGTGATTTCTTCACACTCACAAAGCACAAACATTAAATGAAAAGTGTTAATGTGCATGATTATATTAAAATCAAAGATTTGTTTTTAGTTAAAGACCACAAGAAAAACATTGACAGACAGAAAACTTGGAAGGTTTTTGCAATGTCATTCCTAGTTATATATAGATATTGTAACTAGAAAAACTTAAGAAATTCCTACCATTCTGCAAAGAAACAATGGGAAAACTAGTAAAAAAATAAAAATGGGCCACTACTAACATGTTGCTCACAAAAAAGGAGAACTTTAAATGTTTAGCATGAGGGAAATGCAACTATAAACAGTAGTAAAGTACCATGTAAAAATCCATTATTTTTGCAAATATTGAAACGTTAGGTTCAACTGGTAGAAGTAAAAACACTGCAATTTTTCAGCACATAGACATTTTGATATTTGGTGAGATAATTTTTTGCATCCTCTGCAACTCAGTCATTCCATCTTTGGATATATAACCTAGAGAATTGTTCACACAGGTTTTCAAGTAAACATCATCATGGATATTTATTGCAATTTTTTTTTACAACCTAAACAACTCTTTTTTTCTTTTCACCTTTAAGTTTCTTATTTTTAAAATTGTGGGGTACAATTCAGGGTTAGGTATACAAATATTCATTGTGTAGTTACCCTTGTTGAAGAGGTGCTCCCCCCCCTTCCCCAGGCAGATTCTCACTACTGCCAATCCCACCTCCCCACCCCCCAATCCTTTTCTTATTGTATTACAATAGCTGTTCAAGGTCCACTTATGAGTGAGAACATGTGATACTCAGTTCTTTGTTTCTGTGAAAGATTACACATTTACTAAATTTGATTAACAAGGAATCTTGCATAGGAAATTATTGACACAAGTTCAAGAAAAAAACTTACTGTAAATGTCTTCTTAGTAGTTTCTATTTCAGTCTGCTCTTTTTGCTTGATGATTATACTAGATAACAATAAAAAAGACTTTATGTTGAATATAAAATATAAAGTTCCCCAGATATAATATACCAAGAACTGAAGACAAGGAACAATATGAATATAGATTTTGAGTTAAAAAGATAAGGTGAGTACAGCACATCGTAACAATTGATGAACAGAAAACACAGTCATTTACCACAATAAATCTAGCTAAAGTTCTGCTTTCTGTTTCATAAGTTAGGACAACAATCCAGGACTGTAGAAAAAAGAAAAAGAAAGAAAACATTAACACAAGCAAAACATCTCCCCAGTGAAACTAGTATTCTCACAAATGAGGCTTATGAAAGTCTGGAAAAATCGGATGTCTGATGGTTTTTTTTTTTTTTAGGTAAACACAGTTATATAATAAAGTAAAATATAAACTACAAGCTTTTCAAATATAAGAAAGTGTGTCAGACAACATATGAATCCATCAGTACACATCTTATAAATATAATGTGGACTGAGACATCCATATCAAATAATAGTAAAAACTTGAAGTAAAATTTCACATGTCTGTAGTTTCCACATGCTTTTGCCTTTTTATTAATTCAAAGTCCATTCATTTAACAACATATGAACATGTTAACAAGAATTAGATTTAGCTGTACCATTTCTTAGCACATCTCTTTTCAGAAATTATGTATCTGAACTTAAGCAAAATTATTAGATATATGTAAAAATTTTAAGGTACCCACTTATATGCAAAAAATTGAAATTCTAATTACACAACATATTCATATGTCTCCTAAAGCACTCTCTATTAAGAAATTCAGCTGAGCTCGGTGGCTCAGCCTGTAATCCCGCACCTTTGGGAGGCTGAAGTGAGTGGATTGCCTGAGCCCACGGATTCGAGACCCGCCTGGGCAGCAAGACCTCATCTCTACAATAAATAAAAAAATCAGCGAGGCATGGTAGCGCGCGCTTGTAATTCCGGCTACTCGGAAGGCTGAGGCGGAAGGATTGCCGGAGCCCAGCAGGTCGAGGCTGCGGTGGCCGGGAGCGGCCACTGCACTCCAGTCTGGGCAACAGAGTGAGACTCCAACTCAAAAAAAAAAAAAAACAAATTCATAGTCTGAGACCACATTACTCCTTTAAGATCAGTTATGGTATCTTACTGCCCATTTGCCATGTCCCTTGAGATGTCTCAAAAGTCTTACAGTCAAGATCTTGCTTATAGCTCCTCTCCGCCCATGCCATGAACTAAACGTTTTTGTCCCCACCAGATTCATGTGTTGAAGTCCTAACCCCCAATGTGACGGCATCTAGAGGTGGAGTCTTTGGGATTTAAATGAAGTCAAGAGGATGGGGTGTCTGTGATGGAACTAGTGCCCTTATAAATAGGGGAACAGAGACCAGAGAGTTTTCTTTCTCTCTGCCGTGTGAGAACACAGTAAAAAGGTGGTCATCTGCAAATCAGGGAGAGAACCTTCACCAGGACCCAAATCTGCTTTGATCTTATACTTCCCAGCCACCAGAACCATGATAACATACACATCTATTGTTTAAGACAACTAGTGTATGATGTTTTGTTATACATACAGCAGCCTAAGCAAATTAAAACAACCTGCAATTTTGTTTTCCTCCATTTCTTTCCTATCTCAGTTTACAGAACCATCATATTTGCATCCAATCCACAGGCAAGAAACTGGGAGCCATTTCTGACATTTATGGTGTCTCAGCACATTTTGCAATCTCAAGTGATGTCCATTTTCCCTGCAAAATGCCTTTAAACTTCCCCATGCCTCTCCATCTCCTAGCTCCACGCCCACTCAGTTCCAGCCACCATCTCACCCTTGGGGACTGCTGCATGGCTTGCCTGCCTTTGCTTTGGTCTCCACCTGCTCTCCACATGATGGCCAGAGTCAACTTGATGTGATGACCTGATTTTGGGGTTTCCCATTGTTTGCAGGTGAGAGGAGGAGAGGTGTAGTCCCACAGTTCTGAGAAGAAAGGCCAAACTCCTTGTCAGTGTCAGGGCACAGACAGGGTGAGGACGAGAGGGATGGAGAGGAAGAGGTGCAGGGAGGCGCAGCGCCAGTCTGAGCTGGCTTGCTGGAGGTGCTGCGCTGGTAACTCAGAGAGCCGAGTAAATGGAAAGAATTGCAACACACAGAGGTGAGAGAAGAAAAGATTTATTTAAGAAAGATTCACTCCCCACAGACAGGGAGCGGGCCTACATTCTAGGTGAGTGTGGTGCCGTAGCCCCCCAAAGTCCTGGCTTAAATCCTTTTCCTTGGAGATGTTGCAATCAGGTAAATGTGACTGCCATGACTTCCTTATCGACCACCTGGATGTCTTGGAGAACGCGTGGCACAGAGACCCACTAATTTCTGTCCATATTATCATATCCCCTAGAGAAGGGCATGACAAGGATTCTAATGCTCCTGTACTTTCCCAAACAACATTCCTTAGAGCTAATGGAGGGTGCTTCCCCTTATCTCCTAGGCAATCCCAATGGGTAGCTTTGGGGAATCCTTGTCTTCCCTGTAGATAATGTCCAATTTACTGGAAGATTGAATCCCCCCACCTGCTCCCCCTCTGAGCGGTCATAACTATTGGGAGCCAGCCTTGGAGGCTCACCTGATTGACAGGGTCCTGGTGGGCTGAAGACCTCGGGCCGCAGGGTGAGCCCGGGAAGCTGAGGCCCTTCTGTCTTCCACCTTTGCTGTTTGGTACCGCCGAAGAATTCTGTGCAGTCGTGGAAGAAGAAAATGGCATGTTTATGCAAAGTACTCACAGCTAATCTGAGAATGTCATGGTTCATTTTTCCATTTTCCCACTATGCCGCTTCACCTTTTCTAACATATGCAAGGGTTAAACTCTGAAGCACAACAAGAATGCTTTCTTTCACTTGGTTATAAGTTATTAGATATTGCTTGAGTAATATATGATATAAGTATACTCACTCCTTATTTGATTTAGAATTATGCAGTTTAATGTTTAGACATAAGGATTTTTAGAAGCACAAGTTTATAGTAAGTCCATTATGTATTTATTATAAGTTCTAACACTTATATAGGAGTTATGTAGGTGACTTATAAAACTGTTTTCACTGACTTAGGATAAAGATTAATGTTAAGGTTTTTACTTAATTCAATAGTTAAAACTCTAAGTTAACATTTATAAAGTTGGGTTTTCACTGAACTCATAATATATTAATCAGACACTTTTATGATAAATTAGCTAAAGCAACCTCGGGGGCCTGGGAAACATTACTAAAAACTTCTTTTGAGTTATCTTTAGAAATAAGCACTGCAAGATAAGAGAGAAGTAACAAGGACATCTGGACAAGGGAGGCGATCACAAGGCTCTGAAGGACATAAAAGCCTAAGATGGGAAAACTCCTGACACATGAAGAAATGAACACTTAGAAACTTTCTTGAGACATTTCAAGGCCTGTAATTCGGAACATTGGACTGAAAGTATCATTGTTGGCTTTATGAATAAGACTCGTTGTCTGAATGTTTATAGGGATCTTGGTTTGTTTGTTGCTAAGACCACTAGATGGTAACTTTTAGAAGATATGTACATGAAGGAATTTTCTTTGTCTTGCCCCTTTACAAATGGTATAAAAGCTCTGTGTTAACTAACATTAAATTGTCATTTGTTCAGGAAGTAGGTGTCCGAGTATATTATCTTCGTCCTTCGCCTATCTGTCTCTCCTTCAGGAAATCTCATGACCCTTGCAGGGCGGGACCCCCACACATAACTTGTATAATTACAAGTTTCGTGACTTTTACAATCCTTGACCGATGTATGATGTCTTAGGTCTTGTAGATTCCCTTGACTCTAGGCAAGCTTGATGGCCGCTGTGAGATATCTCTGATACCTGGCACCAGGAAGTCTGTTTCTGAAAATACAAAGTCGGTGAAGTTAATTTTACCTAAAGTGTGCATTTCTCCAAAAGCATAGCTTCTACTTTCTCATCATTGTGTCAGGGTTTAAGAACAAGTTGAAAAATGACTTCCCACTCTTGCTCTGTCCTTTCAGTCAGGGTCTTTCAAGTCTCTGAAGTGCTTGTTCTACCTGACCTTTCCAGTTTCACCTCTTCCCTTCCTGCCCCTCATGACGATACTCCAACTAAGCTTGGCATACTTCCTCTAGGCCCTGGGCCTTCCCCTTTGCTGGTGTTCCTACTTGGAAATGACAGCCCTACATCTTAACTTTTCTTCGTTCCTTAAATTTCACTCTAGTGTAAGTTGTTTGGGAAAGTCCAATCCATATTTTCTAACCAGATGAAATTATTCTGTTATGGCATCTTAGTGTACCAGATTTCTCTCTTTTATAGGATATTTCAGGATAATAATTGGACATTTGTTGATATTTGAATTTGTTTTGCTCTAATAATAAATTATAAGTGCTATAAAGCTAGGAAGACTGTTCCTGGTTTGGATAACATGGAATTCTCACCATCAGCCTAACCATATAGTCAATCAATGACATTTGCTGAATAAACTAGTACCGTCTCAAACAACAATGGTGTATATAAGCCAATACTGAAATTGATTGCTAATGAACAATTCTAATATAAGCCTACTGTTTATAACAAAATATGCTTGATTTTATAGTGGTGGTGGAGATGATATAATTTATTTTATTTTATCTTATTTTTTGGAGTTGCAATCTCACTCTGTCACCCAGACTGGAGCGCAGTGGCACACTCCCCAGCCACAGCAGCCTTGACCTGCTGGGCTCTGGCAATTCTTCTACCTCAGCCTCCCAAGTGGCCGGAACTACAGGTGCACGCTGCCATGCCCGGCTAGTTTTTGATTTATTGTAGAGATGAGGTCTCGCCAAGTTGCTGGGACGGGTCTCGAACCCGTGGACTCAGGCAATCCACTCACCTCGCCCTCCCAAAGTGCTGGGATTATAGGCTGAACCACCGAGTCCAGCCGAGATGATATAATTTAAAAACTGCAAATGCTAGCTTAGATTTTATAAAGAGAATACATGTGAAAATTCCAACCCATCTTTTTTATATTTTTGTATCAGCATATGTTACAAAATGGAGACGATAATCACCCACAATTGCTTCTAACCAAGATTTTAAAAAATATTTCAAATTAACACTTTCACCCTGATTGGTATAATAAGTAAATGATATAGATTTTTTAAAGTTATATGTCTGCTTGGTGAGAAAACTGTTATACAAAGCAGAACTTTTAATTGAAAGAATTAAAGAAAAATAATTTTAAAACTTTGTAATATGACTTAAAGCTGAACTCAACTAATATAACCTGTTAGGTAAGATTAATTATAAAACATTATCTATGTAGTAAACAAAATATATATTTTAAGCATCATGATGTACATTGATTTATACTAGACATTCTCCAAAACATCCTTGACATGTCTATACTTTTAAAGAGGATATTTAAGAAATATACATGAGTGGTATACTATCTGAGATAAATACATATGTTGTGATGTATGACTTAGATAAAATGATATAATTTCTAGAAAGATGTGAACTACCAAAATTCCCCTAGGAAGAAATAGATAACTATTCCATCAAAGAAAACTTGAAGCCTAGATGTCTCCAGTGAGACATTCTACCAAACATTTATGAAGTATAATATCTATCACACAAAAGCAATCTCATACCAAATTCGGAATAAGACATTACAAGAAATGAAAACAAGAGACCAGTACTCTTCACAGACATTAAAGAAAAGATCTTCAACAAAATCCAGTACTAGTAAATCAAGTACAGAAATGCAGTAAAAGAGAAATACAAGATTATGTGGGATTTATATCAAGGATGTTAGGCTGGTTCATCATTCTAAAAGAAACACTTCAATTAAAGGATGTCCCACATCCTATGTCATCAGGGAAATATCAATTATAACAACAAGATACTACTACACACCTGTTAGAATGGTTGCAATCCAAAACAACAGCAACACCAAATGCTGGCAAGGATTTGAGACACAGGAACTCTTGTTTTCTGCTGGTGGAAATGCAAAATGGTGACGCCACTTTGGAGGTCAGCATAGTAGTTTCATATCAAACAAAACATACTCTTATCTTATGATCCAGCAATCCTGTTCCTGGGTATTTACCCAAAAAAGTTGAGAACTTATTTCCATCCGTAAACCTGCGCATGAATATTTATAGAAGCTTTAAAAAATAATTGCCAAAATGTGCAAGAAACCGAGATATCCTTCTGTAGGTGAATTGATGTAGGTGAACTATGGTAAATCCAAACAATGGAATATTAATCAGCTCTTAAAAAAAAGGAGCGACCAAGCCACGAAAAGACACAGAAGAAGGCTGTATGCATATTACTAAGCAAAATAAGCCAATCTGAAAAGGCTCCCTATGTATGATTCTAACTACATGACATTCTACAAAAAAACAAAACCATGAAGATGTAAAAAGATCAGTGGTTGTCAGCTGCAAAAGTGGGGGAAGAAGGGAGGAATAGACAGAGCCCAGAGGATTCTTGGAAGTGTAAAGGCAGTAACACTACTCTGTATGATACTATAATGTGGGTACATATCATTATAAATTTGTCCAAATTCATAGCTTCCACAACACCAGGAGTGACCCCTAATGTAAACTATGATCTTTGGGTGATAATAATTTGTCAATGTAGTGTATATATATGTATATATACATATAAATACACATATATATGTGTGCGTATATATATGTAATATAGTAAATATGCTACTCTTGTGGGAGTTTGTGCATGAGTGGAAGTAGGGGATATCTAGGGGAATCTCTGCTTTCCACTCAATTTTGCTGCAAACCTAAAATGCTCTAAAAAAATCTATTAAAAATAGTTAATTGAGTTAACCATGACAACACACTAAAAAATAAAAAATCATATGACTATTTCAGTAAGTGCAGAAAAAAACCATTTGATGAAATTCAACATCTATTCATATTAAAAAAAAAAAAAAACTCCCAGCAAGCTAGAAATAACAGGTAAAGTGCATCTATGAGAAAAAAAATAGCACTAACAGTGCACTTTCATCTATACAGCCTTGGCAACACCAGCTCTGCTCCATATAAAATATCACCGACAAAACCACTCTGAACTTTTGAAAATAATTCTGGAAACTGAGCTGCCTGTCTGGGCTTTTTGTGCTGTCTTTTCAGACACAAATTACTAATTCATTATGGTCCACTTTACCGGAGTTTACAGGTTTTAAGTGATGTGTTCCACCCTTATTTTTTCCATTAGCAGTGTTTGATTTTGTAGAACTCAAGGTTTTTCACCAACGCAGTTACCATGTTACATTAGATGTACCTCTAGTTACATAGATCTGCACACTCCAGTACGATAGCACCAGATAAATGTAGCTCTTGGGCTGTTGAAATGTGATAAGTCTAAAATGAGTTTTCATAGAAGGATACAAACATACCAGATTTCAAAGATGCAATATGAAAAAATAATCTAAAATAGTTCATTAATATTTGTATGCTGATTACATGTTGAAATGATGATCTTTTGTATATGATAAAACTATTTTAAACTTAATTTAATCTGCTTCTCTTTCTCTTTGATTAACGTGGCTACTAGAAAATAGAAAATATATATGTGTATATCTACTGTACAGTGCTGATATCAACTATCACTCAGTAGCAATCAATAATTCATTTATTGCATTTCTGGAATCTAAAAGTTCCGAAAATAACTTATTAAAAATTTGGTGCAAACTCATTTGCTGGCAAAATATGATCTGAAGTGATGGGAAGCTATTTATAGAGCTACTGGTCACAGGCTGCTGTCTCAGAACCCTCTGGGGAGTCTTATTTAACACAGATAATAAAACTTAGAATGTATCTCTTATACAGCAACCTAGGACCAAATGTATTTTCAGAATTTATAATCTTATAAGGGCTATGGTGTATATACAGTTTATTATACAACAACCACTGTCTGGAGAGAGACTCTACAATCTTTGAATTGCTGAAAACAAAGTGTGATTATTCACTCTAAGTAGAATAGAAACTATTAGTAGTATCTCAACTTACTCATAGAGTAATAATGCATAAAATTAAATAATAAATTAAAAACAGAGTAAATACATATTTATAAATATTTTTTACTGTCTTTTGTAATAAAATAACGTTTCAAGCATATGCAAATTCAAGCTAAGCTAAATGGCTGGGCTTATGTAAGCAATAATAATTATTATATCTGTTTGTGGATTTGGAGATGACTACACATTACACCCTTTATCATGTGGTTGGAATTTGACCTGAGGACATGGCAAGGAAGGGACTCTTCAGGGATGAATTGTGACAGCTTTTTCTTAAGCAGCTTTGTTGAGATATTCTCATACCATACAATTTATTAATTTAAAATGAACAACACACTGATGTTTAATATATTCACAGATAGTTGCAACTATCACCACAGGCAATTTCATTTATTTTAAAGATGTAATCATCTTTGATTAGCTACTCATGGTTTTTAAAATTGTATATATCTAAGGTATAAGACTTGAAGATTTGATATATGTATGCACTGTGAAATAATCGCCAGAATTAGGTAATTAACGCATCCCTCATCACACATAATGACAGTATTTTTGTGTGTGGTAAGAAAACTTAGAATGTAGCCTCCTGGCAAATTAGAAAGTAGAGCATTGCGACCTCTAGTAACCACGCCATATGTTATATCTCCAGAATGTATTCACTTTGCATGACTGAAACATGATACATTTTGGTCACCGTCTTCCCATGTTCCCCTCCTCCCAGCCCCTGGGAACCACCGTTCTACCCTCTGCTTCCACGAAGTTGACTATTTTAGATTCCACATGTGAGATCATGAGGTATCTGTCTCCCTGTGTCTGGCTTATTTCACTTAGCATAATTTCCTCCAGGTCCATGATGTGGTAAATGACAGAATTTTCTTCTTTTTTTAAAGGCTGAGTAGCATTCTATTGTATTTACACACTGTATTTTCTTTACTCATTCATCTGTTGCCAGACACTTAGGTTGTTTCCAGATCTTAGATTTTGTGAGTAATGCTGCCAGGAATGCAAGTGCAGGTATCCCTATGAGGCCCTGATTTCAACTTCTTTGGATAAAAGCCCAGAAGTGGTATGGCTTGGTCATATAACAGTTATAGCTATGGTACTTTGAGGCGTCCATACTGTTTGACATAATGGTTGTACCCATTTATATTCCTACCAATAGTGCAACCTTTTCTCCACATCTTCACCAGTACTTTATCTATCTATCTATCTATCTATCTATCTATCTATCTATCTATCTTCTATAGCTATCTTCTATTTATTTATTGTAATAGACATTCTAAGAGAAGTTGTGAGTTGATATCTTATTGGGGTTTTGGTTTGCATTTCCCTGGTGATATACATTAAACACATTTTCATATGTCTATGGGCCATTTGTATATCTTCACTTTTTAATTGGGTTATTTCTATTTTCCAATTGAGTTATACACATTTTTATATATTTTAGATATTTAGGCCGTATCAAAGGCATGGTTTGCAAATTATTTTTCTTATTCTGTAGGTTGCATTTGCATTTTGTTGGTCCTTTCTTTTGCTGTGCAGAAGTTTTTTTGCTGATGTAGTTCTACTTGTTCAGTTTTGCTTTTGTTGCTTATGCTTTTGATGTCATATACAAACAAATAAACAAACATTGCCAAGACCAAAGTAAAAAAGTTTTTTCTCTATTTTTTTCCTAGGAGTTTTATTTTTTCAGCTTGTATGTTGTTATTAAATCTTTAATAACAAAAATCCAATTTGATTTTATTTTTAATGTATGACTACAGGATAATAAGGGTTCTTTTGCATGTATTTATTTGCTAAAAGACTTTTTCCCCCACCATGTATTCTGAGTGCCCTTGTCAAAGATTAGTTAACTGTATGTGCATATTTATTTCTGTGTTCTCTATTCTGTTCCATTTGTTGTGTGTCTGTTTTTATGTCAGTACCATACTATTTTGATTAGCATAGCTTTGTAACATAATTTGAAATCAGAAAGTGGGGTGTTTCTATCTTTGTTCTTTCTCAAGACTGCACTGACAATCTTGTGGTCTTTTGTGATCCCATAAAAAATTTATAATATTTTTTTCTATTTCTGTGAACAATGCCATTGGATTTTATTTGGGATTGTATTGAATCTTAGATGTGCCCATTGCTTTGTGTAGTTTGGTCATTTAAACAATATCAATTCTTTAAGTCAATAAACACAAGTTATTTTCCCATTTATCTATGTCTTCTATTTTTTGTCAATGTTTTATAGTGTGTAGAAATATTTCACTTACTGATTCAATCTCTTTATCTGTTATACTCCCTTTAGATTTTATTTTCAGATTCAAGTTTAGTAGGTGGTATGTTTCTAGGAAGTTATCCATTTCTTCTAGGTTTAATTTGTTGGCAAATAGTTTTTCACAGTAGTTTCTTGAGATCTTTTCTATTTCTGTGGTATCCAAAATAATGTATCCTTTTTTATTTATATGTTTGTCTAGCTAAATTTGTGTCAACTTTATATTAAAAAAATCAACTCAGTTTTGTTAATTTCTACTGTTTTCTAGTCTCTATTTTGTCTATTTGTTCTTAGCGTATGGGGCTTTTTTTTCAAGTTTTTGAAGGCATAAAGTTAAGTTTTCTCCAAATCTTTTTTTCCCCTCAATGTAGGTATTTTTCACTATAAACTTGACTCTTAGAACTGCTTTTGTTTTACCAAATAAGTTTGTGTATGTTGTATTTTCATTTTCATTTGTCTCAACATATTTCTTGACTTCTCTTTTGATGTCTTCTCTAGTCCCTTGATTGTTCAAGTGTGTTGCCGAACAGTCATATATTTATAAATTTTCTAATATTTCTTCTGTTATTGAGTTCCAATGTCACAGCATTTTGCTCAGAAAAAAAATATAATATTATATAAGGCTTCTTAAATTTTATTTCCTAACATATGATCTATCCTGGAGAATATTTTGTGTATGCTTGACAAGAATAGTATTCTGATGCTGTTGGATGGAATTTTCTGTATATATTTCTGTTCATTTCATGTGGCCTATCGTGTTATTAAAGACGACTGTGATTTTCAGTCTGATCTATCAAATTGTGAAAGTGGGATATTGAACTATCCTCTATTATATTATATTATATTATATTATATTATATTATATTATATTATATTATATTATATTATATTTCAGTCAATTTCCAAGTGTTTTGAATGGCACAGACATCAAAGGACAAAATTGTAGGAAATGATCCTCAGGTGAAATGCCACCTTAAAGTCACTTGTAGGATCACTAAGGATGACAACCTCTGTAGCAACCCTTTGAGAAGTTAAAAAGAGAGATATGATGGCTCTATTACAATTTCCTAACAAAAGATTTCAGAAAAAACAAGCAAAAACTCCAATGATCAAGAATTTCTACCCATTGACACTGTCTGTTCCTGACATCTAATCATCAACATCATGGCTCTATAATCTAGGAGCACCCAAAGCAAATGATTCTCCCTCTGACATGTCATCATTAGGTCAAGAGCAGTCTAAAGCTACATCATAACATCGTAATGTCCATATTGCTTCACTGCACTTCATCTTATCATAAAGGCATTTAGTCATCTAAAATTGTCACAAGATGAGTGTGTGCAGTAATAAATTTTGAGAGAAAGATCACATTCACCTATCTTTTTTACAGTATATTTTTATGTTCTATTTTATTTTAAGCTAATATTGTTAATCTCTTACTGTGCTTAATTTGTAAGTTAAATTTTATCATGGGTATTTATAGAAAAAACATAGTAGATATAAGACTTGGTACTATTTGGGCTATCATGCTAGACTGTGCAGATCAATGAAACTAGAGGTGCATCTAAAGTAGCATGGTAACCACATTGGTGAAAAAGCCACATTCTACAAAATCGAACACTAAAAATAAACAAGACTAATGAAAAAAAGAATAATGTAACATATACCTTAAAACCCATGCAACTTTGATAAAACAAATCATAATGAATTAGTAATTTGTATCTGGGAAAAATAGCACAAAAAAGCCCAGATAAGTCTCTCAGCTTCTAGAGTGAATTTTAAAACTTCAGAGTCACTATATTGGCAGTATTTTATATAAAGTGGAGCTGGGGTTGCCAAGGCTGTATGGATGGAAGTATGCTGTTAGTTCTATTTTTTTTTCTTGTGGATGCATTTTACCTGTTATATCTGTGGTTTCAAGTATCTACTGGGGATCTTGAAGCATATTCCCCATGAGTAAGGGATGGATATTGTATATTGCTTTTGCTTTCATGTGCCTCATCATTCTTGTAGCATTTCTTCACTCTTTTTCATATTTTTCTCTTTTGTTTCTTCTGACTGGAAATTTTAAATGATCTATCTTTGAGTTCACTGCTTCTTCTGCTTAAAGACATCTGCTGTTGAAGGTCTTTATTGACTTTTTCTATTTCATTCATTGTTCTTTTAAGCTCCAGGATTTCTGTTTGGTTCTATTTTATGCTTTGTATTTCTTGGCTGAATTTCTAATTTTGATCATGTGTTGTTTTTCTTATATCCTTTAGCTGTGTATCTCTGTTTCTTGTTGCTCCCTGAGATTCTTTAAGATGTTTATTTTGAATTCTTTGTCAGGCAACTCATAGAATTCCATTCTTTGGGTTCAGGCACTGGAGTTTTTTTTTGTTCCTTTGATGATGTTATATTTTATTGATTCTTTATATTCTTGAAGTCTTGAATTGTCTTCTTCATTTTTGTAAAAATAGTTTCCCCTTTTAGCCTTTACTGACTGACTTTTGGATAAAAACTCTTCACCAGTCAGCCCAGATAGAGATCTGGGGGGATCTCTTAGGCCTTATTTATGGATGTGCCTGCCTCACTCCTTTTGAAAGCAATACTTTGTGTTCATGTACCTTCTTTCCATCCTGCAGACTTAGGCCTGGTTATCATAGTCCCTGTTTATTTTCCAAGGTTCGTGCCCTGCAGTTTTCTAGGCTGTGCACCTTTTCCCAACAGTGTAGAGTCAAGCTGGCTTCTGTTTGTGTGCATCTGTAGGGGTTTGCTCATTCCTTCTGCAGAGACTCACCCTCCCTGTCTGCGAAGTTCGTGTCCTCTGTCTTCCGAGCCTTACTAGCACTGTCCCAGGAGCATGTGCAGAATCCTGTGGCTGTATGTCCACCAGATGGTGGAGGCTGTAGTTGAGGTACTCAAGTGGAGTTTATAGACAGGCATCTTGGTAGAATTTGTTATCCGGTTAGTAAGATCTGCAGTCAGGTTTTGAAAGGGACACAGTAGTTGGTGTAAGCCCCTGGCACTCTTCCTTGCTCTTAGCAAGGTTAAGCACAGTTATTCAGCCATGAAGATCCCTTCAGAGATCTGTGGGGGGTAATGCAAAAATCAGCCTCTTGGGTGACACCTGTGAGGCCAGGGAAACTAGGCAATCCGCTCTCCCTTTCTTTTCTTTTCTTTTTTTTTTTTAAGGAAGTATGATTAAAGTTTAATTGAACACACATTATTACAATCAGAACATCAAATGAGCTCAACTGGAAGACCAAATTCTGAGTCATTAAAGAAGATGAATCCATATTTCAATATCTTGCAAATTTAAATCAAATTCAGGTAATTTTATTGTATATTCTTTCAAACTTAAATCTCCGTTGATCAAATATTTATTTGATAGATAAACTATATCTATCAAAATGTATAACAAACATATATAGCGATTAACTGTTAAGAAATAACTCCTTCTGAACCAAAAACACATTGTTAAAAAAATTTTTTTTTAAAAAGGTGAAATCACAACACATACAGTAAAATTAATATGAATGTGTTAAAGATTTTGTCATTATTTAATGAGGGCACCAGAAAGATGATACAAGCAGCTCCAAAAAAAAAAAAAAAAATCCAAAAAGCAACATATATATATAGGCAGTCAGAAATGCTGAAATGAACTGGTTAATGGATACAAAATTAGTCAGTATTTTTATAGCAGTAATCAACTGTATCTGCAAAGGACAAATTTACATTTTTTGGAAAGAATTATTTAACTTACTATCAGTGTTCTCCAATGTACATAATTGTGAAATAGATTAAAGATAGTGAAAAATACAGCCCCTATAGAATTGCATTACTCGGCCAATACTTCATTTTCCATTGAAGACACGCAGTAATAATTTGGGACTATTTCAAATACTTTTTTCCTACAACTTTTTAAATAATTAATATTATTAACATTTTGCTTATCAAGACATTTGGCCATGAGCATTTACTTTGAACATTCTCTGTGAGCCAGTAGTGATATTATTAACCATATGGAAATCAAAACACAGCTGTGCTAAAGGAAGAAACAGCTATTTTAAAGAGTAGTAGATTTCCATCCAATGAAATATTATCAAACACTAAAAAGATACAGATTATTGGTGTATGCTACAGTATGAATGAACCTTGAAAACATCATGTTAGTTGAAAAAAGCTAGTCATAAAGACTACAAATTGTATCATTCTATTTATATGAAATGTCCAGAACAGGGAGATCTACAGAGACAGAAAACAGATTAGCAGTTTCCTAGCACTGGGAGGGAAAGGGATGGGGGAAAATGGAGAGTGACTGCGATGTGTAAACGTCTCTTTCTGAGGTGCTGAAAATTATTACAAATGCAATTAACTCGCCATCAACAGAATACAATTTCAAAGCCTTTACTTTGATTCCATTAATTGGACACATCAAAAATTAACTTTTTATATTTAAATCATTCTGTTTGAAGTGCCTGATAACACATATAAAATGAATGATATTTACTATTTGCAATTCTCTTCTTTGATTAAATAAGCATAATACGTGAACATTCATGAGTTTATGGTTTGGACATTTACAAGAAAATTTGGAATTCAACATTAGTCAGATTATGTGAGAAATGACCTAAAAGAATGTTCTAATAGAAAACTTGACAAATACTGTATAAAAACCACTTCAGCCACATCTCCATTATATTTCTAGTTTCTTCTTAATCTAACCACTCTCACTTTCTCCTGTGAAAGAAATCACAGACTGAGGAAGTGGAACAGCTTTTTGTTTGCTTTTACCATTTTCAATGCATCTGTTCTTGTATTTTTTTCTTTTCTTATTTTTTTTTTCTCAAATGGAGTGTTGGAATCTCTTCACCACACTCTCCAGTTCCCACAAAGATATTCTCATAAGTGAATGTTTGTCAAAACTGATGTTTCTGTGGGAGTATGAGGGCTGGAATTTCCTAATTCACTAACTCGGTGATGTCTAACCACTAAAGCCTATTTTAAAATATGTGTACCACCTCAGAAAGAAACTTCATATTCTTTAGCTATCACCCGATCTTCTCATTTCCCCTAAACCCTGAACAACTACCCATCACTCTTTGTCTCTATATAATAATTCTTTATTTTTGACTTTTATATGAATGGTATCATATAGTATGTGGTCTTTAGTGACTTACTTCTTTCACGTCATAATGATTTCAATAGACATAGCCTTTTAAAGCCTTTCAATGTCATCTGGACTACTAACATGGGAATCTATCCAAACAGCTTCTCCTTACTGGTTCAACTGTTCTCATCTCCAGAGTATTGTTCAAGGCCAAGAAAGAACAGATCAGTTTCACTATATCAGCTAGTGTAATTTTGTTTCACAAAATCAGCATAAATCTCACCATTATCCTCCTCCTTCACTATGTAAACCTATTTTGGCAATATTCCCATTTCATAATGTTCCCTTGTAGCAATGTACAACAGCCTCATTATCATTTAGCATTTCTTCACTGTTAGTTTTTTTCTAGCTAAATTGCACTTTCACTGATGCACATTTGGTGAACTAATATGGTTTAATGCCATCTTTGCATTAGTGTCAGGAAATTCTTTCGTTTTCAAAGGCTTGTTTATTTTGAAGCCTCTGTAATACCCTGTTTTCTGCCCTCCAGATATTGGCAGATGCTTCCCCTTCTATTTCTCTGTTACCTATAGGGACATCTTTAGCTAATTCAAACTTTCCATGGCATAGTTAATGACAAAACAATAAAACAAGTAAGTAATAAACCATCAGTGCATTGTGGCATCACCTAAGACTGAGACAACAATACATGCTTCATGTCAGGTCAGTTTCTGTCACCAAAATAGTTTTGCCTCCAAGCGTACGCAAAGTATTAGTTTTTAGAGATTTTTTGATAATTATAGATAAGGGCATAGTAGACCTGAGTATTATGCATTCTCAGTAGCCTTCCTAAAATGCAAATAATTAAATGCCCCCAAATACATTTGTCTCTATAAGGTTCAGATAATTGACTGGTTTTGAGTCATGTTCTGTAAGTGTCAGGTTAACAGGCTGATAGGTTTACTAATCTTTCATATCCCTACTGATATATCCTTATTGGCTGTTCTATCAACTACTGAAAAAAGGTATTAAACTCTTCCACTGTATTTGCACATTTATTTATCAGTTGTATGCATTTAGAATTTTCATATCTTCTTAATTAGTGCTTTTACTTTATGAAATGACAGTCTTTATCTCTGATAAAGCTCTGTGGTGGAAATATACTGTGTCTTATATTAACATAGCTTACATAAACATTCTCACATTTTATGTTTGCCTGGTATATCTTGTAGTGGTATATCACCAACCAGCCTGCGTCCTAACGTATCCAGTTTCTCTTGTAGACAGCGTCTCTCTTTTTTAAATTCAATCTGTAAATCTCCGCCTTTTGATTGGATTTGTTTGTCTATTTACCTTCTTGCCACTTACTTTTCTTCTGTGCCCCTTTTTAAAAAAATATATTCTTCCTTTTCTGTCCTATTCTCAAATAATTGAATATTTTAATGCTGTATTCTATCTCTTGCATTATTACTTTATATGTCCTTATTTCTTACTTTTAAGTACATTTCCTGAGGGATTACAATATATATCTTTAACGCAATACACTCTAGTTCAAATTAACACCACATACAAGATAATATACTTACAGAAATATTACTATTTAAACTCCTGCAATCCTTTGTGCTACTGTCATTATTTATTATTCTTTTACTTATGTTTTAAACCCCACAAGCATTGCTATAACTTTTCTTTAACCAATAAATTGCCTTTTGAGAAATATAAGAAAAGAAAGAAAATTGACCTTTTATATTTAGTCATTTATTATTTCCAGAGCTCTTTCCAACTTCTTGTAAAAGTTTCCACCTGGTATAATTTTATTTCAGCCTAAAAAACTTCCTTCATTGGCAATAAAATCTCCCAACCTTGTTTATATAAAAATATGTTTGTTTATTTCACTATCATTTTTCCAAGATATTTTTATAGCATATACAATTTTACTTTGGCAGATTTTTTTTCTTTTAGGCATTTAAAGGTGTCATTTCATTGTCTTCTGACCTCAGCTTTTCTGATGATGATAAGTTAATTTCCATTAAATTGTTGTTTTCCTATATGCAACATATTCTTACTCTAGCTGTTTTTAAGATTTATTTCTTTACTTCTGAATTTCAGCAGTTTGACAGATGAAGCTAGGTACCGTTTTCTTTATATTTATCCTGTCTATGGTAGCCTGTGTTCTCTCCATTTGTAAGTTACTAACTGTAATCAAAATTTAAATATTGTTATTCAATATCTTTCAGATATTTTCTCTGTCTTATCTCTCTTCTGTCCTTCTGAGCCTCCAATTACATGAATGTTAGATTGCTTGTCATGATTTTTAAAAACTTTTCCTCTCAGTGCTTCAATAAGATGAAATAATTGTCTTTGAGGTCATGGATTCTTTGTTCTATTGTGTCCAATATGCCTTAAAAATTATCCCCCCAAAATTTGTATTTTAGACATTCTATTTTTTAGTTCTATGATTTGTGTTACAGTTTCCTGAAGTTATCCATTCATCAATTGTTATATCTATTTTGTCTTTCCGAATCTTTAAAATATTTATCACAATTATTTTGAGTGATGGTAAGTTATTTTGGATAACTGTCAGATCTTTGACTACAGGGAGGATAATCGATTGGTGGTCCTGCCTGCCGAATCTGAAACTCATCACCTTTTTCACATGCAGGACACAGTGCTTATGATCTGCTCCCATAAAAACAACCAAAGAGGAGAATTAAAAAAAAAAAAAAAAAAAAAGACCAAACTTGATTCACAGAGGGGTTAGTGTGCCCTTTCTGGCATGTGAATGGAAAACTTAAGGTGTTTACTAGGTCTTTCAAATTTGGCCGGACATGAAGACAAAAGTGTCACCCCGGTGGTGGGAAATAGCTAAAATCTCTGCTCATCTTTGAAAACCCTGTAGTTGTTGCTTCCCACTGGACTTCTTAGAGTCCTTTCTACACAATCACAGTTTAGAGATCAGCAAAGGATTTGAGAAGATTTTACACGTAGATTTATTTTAGATTTCTGCTTATGTGGTTCTCTTTCTTTTTTTCCCTAGGGATTTTCGTCCCTCGATTTTTAGTCATTTGGCTGTTCCTGAACTTTCTTCTTTTTCTTATATTAGAAAATATAGTTCATTCAAAAAATAAATGAGAGAGAGAGGAGATTCACCTCCCCAAAGTCAGGAAGGGGGCCAAAGCCAGGAAACATGGCACATGGCCTGTCCCTGAACTTTATAATCTATGTAATCAGGTCAGTAAAAATGAAGCTTTTGGATAGATTTTATTGGTGCTAGTGAAATTCTTTAGGTGAAAATCTCTCCCACTGTGTTTCCTTTGTTTTAAATGTTAGATTCTCTTCATGTTCTAACTGATTTTGTTTACTTTCCAGTGTTTTCAAACAATTGCTCTTTTTATTGTTTCCAGAATCAAATATTGTTATTTGTGGATAGGTTAGTTTAGTAATAGCACTTTTGTAACTACTGGAAGCTAACAGGTCCAATCAGTTTTTTTAACGTCCCAGTCCTAGGACAATGCTTTTTTTTAAATCACTCTTTGATAGAACAGAATTGTTTGACACATACTAGGTACTCAATAAATATTTGTTGAATAAATTAATATGATTGGATATTTAAGGATCATGAAGCAATTCTTTTATAAACCTCAAACATGAAAAAGGGATCCAGGTAAAGGCACAGCAGAGCCAGAGGAAGCAATGTAGATTACCAAAAGAAAAAAAGAGATACTGTGTTCATAAAATAAAAATTACAAAAATGGGACCAATATAAAAACAATAAGATAATAAGAAAGAACTGGAAATTTAAAGTAGTATAGATAAAAATATTTTATCATTATGGTTGGAAAATAACCTAAAGAAAATCCTAACATAGAATAAAAGGAAGATTTAAAAATTATTATAATTATTATTTAGAGACAAGGTCTTGCTATGTTGCCCAGACTGGTCTTGAACTCCTGGGCTCAAACAATCCTCTGTCTGACCTTGACCTCCTAAAGTGCTAGGATTACAGGCATGAGCCACTATGCCTGGTGCAAGATTTAAAATTTGGAAAACAAAGATAACACATTGAAATGTGTTACTGCTTACTGATTACCATGATAAAGGACAATGCAAGTTCAAGCAAGGACAGGGAATATAATAAGTTATTTAAACTAAAAGTAAAAGAATACTGCACGGAACTAAATGTTACTATCTACAGTGTATATAGTGAGCTATCTGATTGATGTCTTAAATAATAAAAGTAGGGGGAAATGGTAATAAACTAAGGCAAATCATAGGAAAGTTTAGAGTACAGGAATGAAGAAAAAAAATTCTAAAATATTCTAGAGCCAAAAAAAAAAAAAAAAAAAATATATATATATATACACACATACACATAAGATCAATAGCCCAAAGAGCAACGCCAAGTTGAAACTTAGAATACAATAAGCAGAGGAACTATTTCAAAATCCTGAGTGAAATTACTTTCAACCTAGAATTCTATACCTGAAAATTAATGAAATATGAAGATAGAGTAAAGCAAATTGAAGCTACAAAATAACTCAAAAATGTTTATTTTACATGTTTTCTTTGTTGGGAATCTAATGGATGGTGCAATTTAAAATAAGAATGTAAAACATGGAATATGGAAAGAAAGGAATCTATCCCATAGCAGAGGGAGTATCTGGAGGGCTGCGGCTGAGTCAGCCTAAAAAAGCAGCCATCCATACTGGAACTGAAGAAAAAATCTGGAAATAATGACTCCAAGAAAAGAAATGGAAGCTGAAAGATGGAATACACAGAAAATAAGCAGTGGCAGAACTTTCCGGGAATAGAAATGTTAATAATGGTTACATTTTAAAAGGCCAATGAAAACAATCATCAACTCCAGGAAAAAATAAAATTAAAAGTGGCTGAAAAGGAAGTATAGGCGTAATTTACTCCTTCACTCAATACTAGGAAGAACGTACTGAAAAAAGGGAAAAAGCTAATTTATCACCTACTAAGATGAAAAATAAGGAGATATTGCAAAGAAATATCAATATAAAGGTTATTAGGAAAATGCTTATAAATAAAAGGAAAATCAGCTGGTAAGTAGCATTTTGGATGAAAGAGAAGTGTGCAAGAGATTTGCTATTTTCAAATTATATGCTCTTTCTGGAATATTTGATTTCTTAAAAGTATTATTTTGAAAACAATAATGTGTTAAATGAATAATAAAATTAAATGAATTCAAATAAAACGAATATTAGAAAAATTTTAAGTAGTTGAAGAAAAGGAATAAATATCAAAATGTGAATATGGAAAGAACATTTTGGAAGACAGTGAAATAATAAGCCTGGTAGAGGTTGTGAATTTTTACTGTGAAATAGTGAAACATATAGTTGTATAAGATGTAGGGGTTTCCTTCCTTGCATTAACTCCATCTTTTCTTTGACTATTTTTATCAGAGAAAAGATTTAGTGAATTTAACTGGGCATCTCTGTGAATTAAGAATATACCGTTGGCAAGAGGCGTTAAAAACTAGATTTGGGTTTGGAAAAATAGAAACAAACTTCAGCGAGTCCAAAGGTGTAACAAGCATCATGCTTAGGATTTGGGTGACTTGCCGACTATCGAAGATTAAAGAAAGCGTGAGCCAAAGACGAATCAGAGTCTCAGTCTGAAGTAAAAATGCATACGCACATGCCTCTCTCATACATTCATACATAAAAAGCAGCTTGTTTGGATGGAGCAGGTTTTGTTTTCCGTTTTCAGAGTTTGAGGTAGGGTAACAGAACCATTCAAGGAAGCATTTGTTTGAGCAGCTGTATGTGTACTTGTAGAGACTTTTAGTATAAGAACTGCTTTGAAAACTACGTTTTAAAACCATGACAAATGTATCTAATGGATTTGGCCTTCTCGACTTCAAACTTTTCTTGCCTCCATGTGTATTGATGTAAAATCTTTTTCATTCTCCCGTTAAAAATATGGAGATGAGTTCTACACAAATCTAAAAGGTATCCCCTTGAAAGAAACACATGTTCTAAAAAGTCTTTTTATTGCTAAGAAAAATAGTCTGCTTTGAAACCAATCAAAAATAAGCTACATGGAGTCACAAAGCAATTCGTAAACATTAAGATATTCCTAAGCAGAGCAGCTAATGCTCACTATCTACCAAAAGCTTGTCAATACTGCGTTTGCAGATAAACCTGTAGGCCTCAGAACACAAGAGATTCATTTCTTTCCTTCCTTTTTTTTTTTCTTTCCAAGTGAGATAAGAGAGTATGTGATTGTTACGGAAGAGATCAGGAGCACAATGAAATCTGACATACTTTTTTTTTTAGATGAATCAATTAGTCTACGTAACCTCCAAGAGGGTTCTCTGAAGCAGAGTGGTAAGTAAGGCACGTAGCTAGGTCACACTGGTTGTCTGTCCTCTTAGAGTGAAGACACTTCTGAGAAGTGAATGATGCGTGACAGCAAATGAAAGTATAAAAAAGACATCAAGCAAATCGAAAAAGCATTTTTCAGTAATTGCCTGAGAGAACAGTGAGGGCAGAATAACGTGTAACATTGCAGTCAGACTTGCTGAAGGGCTGGGATAAAATTGTCCTACATGCTTGTGTTACTTGAATATATACAACAAATTTTCAGAAGGAAAGCTGAAACAGTGTATTAGGAATCTGTGTGCCAATAAACAAATAAAAGAAATCTGAAAGAAAAGGAAAAGGCTATAAACAAATATAAAGCAGAATTTTTCTATTGGCTGTTAAAACATTTCACAGAGCATCTCACAATTTTCATTAAGTGACTGCTGTCTGCGAAGACCTACATCATTTTTAAAGGCACTATTATCACTATGATTGTGTTTTTATTCTGTTCAAAATGACATTTCTGGTCATGTTGCCGTCTGTGAATGTATGCAGTCAAACAAAGGAGTCTTATGTTAAAGAATTAAACTTATGTCTCATTCATTTTCTTAGAATTCAATACTAGCCATGTATCTAAAATTTAATAAATATAGTTTTTTAATTTTTTAAATTTCAAATAGGAAAATATAAAAAAGTAGGTAGAGTAGTAAATTAGTCAACATAAATTCCTCAAAAGAAAGAAGCACACCTATGTTTCTTTTATGTTGACTTTACTATCTAAAACAGAGCTCCTTATTGAACTGGTAATGCCCAAGACAATAAGTAGAGCTGTGGAAAAAAATTAAAATTATAGAGCACTATTTAAATGGAAGGTACTTGATTTGAAAAACTCACCTATGTTTTCCTGTAGTAAATAATCAGTAAATATTCAATCAATTTAAGTGCTACAGTATAGAAAGAAAGTTGGCCTGTTTTGAACAAATCATCACACAGAAAAGTGACCAGCAACTAGGAGGCATATCAAAAGAAATCCCATGTGCCTAGAAAGACCCAGGTTTTGCTGAACTACGTGAAGAGCAAACTGACAGTTATGGAGCTGGTATTCAAAGTATGGAAGCTTAAATCTGAAGAGAATCATGCAGCATGCAGGAAGAAAAGCAGAGAGTCTAAACTTAACAGATTCAAGATCAAGAGGTTGAAAGTTCACAATAGAAGGGCCAAAGGAAACCAGTCAAGTGAAAGTGTACTGATTCTGGAAGCCATTGAATGTTTTGGTAACACAAGGCCAAGGCTTAGAAGTCTTGGAAGATGCCACCAAAGGCTTTAAAACAAAGATGTTTTAAAAGGAAATTTACAAAGAAACACACTTGTCTTACTGCTTCAGGAACTATGGATTCGAAGGACAAGGGTGTCAAAGTGCAAAGAAAAGAGGCTGTGGGAGGATTCTAGATAAAATGGAGAATCTCCACCCATTCTAGTGCCATTTCCTTCTCATTTTCCTTTCCTGGTGCTTCTCTTCACTCTGTCTCTTAATTTGGCAGGATCTTAAGGCTCGTATCCTTCTTTTCTACCTGTGAACGCGGTTTTGGTGAGCTCATCCAGTCCCAAGACTTTGACTATCAAATATTCTCCAATAATTCCCAACTGTATACCTCCCGCTCAGACCCTTGCCCACTACAGACTCATATCTATGCACATGCCTCCCTGACATATTTGCTTGGAAATGTAACAGATGCCTCAAACTCAAAATGTTTAAATAAACCACTGAACTCTTTTCCACATGAGTTTCACTTGCACCTCAGTAGATAGTAATTCCAAATGTTCAGCCGTTCAAGTGAAATTGGGAAGCCATTTTGATGTCTCTTTTTTCTCAACCCATATTGAATCTATCAAAAAATCCTATTGACTTTACCTTCAAATATATCCTAAATCCAAACTCCTCCCAACACTCACTGTTAACAGTCTGGTCACAGATACCCGTCTTCACCTGGATTATTGCAATACTTGTGTCTCTGCTTTAACCCCCTATAGCTTATTCTGCGCCCAACAACCAGAATGGTACTTTTAAACATATGTTAGATTGTTTTGTTATTCTGTTCAAAACCTCCTAATAGTTATCCATTTTAATCCAAGTCAAAGCAGAAGCTTTTGCAGTGGCCCAGGAGATCCTCCCCTGTAATCTGACCTTCCACTGAGCTGTGTACAGATTGAACTCAAATGCCACAAAGCTCCAACCTCTGGTGAATGTAGGTCAGGTCAGTCTAAATGGTGGTTATTATTAATTATCTGTTTCTAAATGGTGATTATTATTAATTATCTGTTGCTACATAATAAATTGTGCCAAAACAGATTCAAACAACAAACCATTTATTATCTTAAAATTTCTGACCGTCAGAGATCTGGAGGCAAGATGAGCTGGAATAATCTGACTGAAAGTCTCTCCTAAGCTGTCAGATATGACTGTAGTCTCATCTGAAGAGCCAACTTCCAAGATTCCACGTCTGAGTTGGGAGGCCTCAGTTCCTTGCTGGATTTGCTCCAAATCTTCAGTTCCTTACCACATGGGTCTCTTCATAGGCTCCGATAAGTGTCCTCGTGAGATGGTATCTGGCTTCCCAAGAGCAAGAGAGGGAACATGCAAGAAAGCCCAAGACAGAAGCTTTTATTATTTTATAATGTAATGTTGAAAGTGACATAACATTACTTCTGTTTATTCTACTGACTAGATCACTAAATCCAGCTCACATTGAATGAAGGAGGCGGAAAATTAATCTTTATTTTTGCAAGACAGGAGTCCTGAATGGGCCAGGTGGCAGTCTCCACCTCAAAGAAATTATTGTGTACTGTGGTGGAAGTATTTTCCCTTTTAGAAGTATGATTTCTAGAATAGAAAAGCTCAAATGACTAGGGACAGGAAACAAAATTGTTACAGGTCACTAGGGGTCGCCATGAGAAGAGTCAGTCTCATTGCCACCTTTTGATTCTACACCGCGAGTACTGGGTGGCTATGGAGGGGCAAATTGCCATGAGACCTTCCCATCTGAGCTGGGTGTTTTTTGTCCCACCAAGCCAAAATGTTGGTTGTGAGCAACAGCACTTATTCATCAAATAGATGCGGAACATGTAAGGTCTGCTCATGTAGTTCATTGAACTAGAAGTTGAAGCTGCCAACTCTTCCCTGAATCAAAGGCATAAAAAGAGATTTCTACTGTACTGTCTGAAGTGACCAATCCTGAACTTTATGGGAATTTGGGAGTAAGGAGGAGTACATCTGAAATAAAGACAATCTTCTAGAGTACTCCTTGGTACTCCCCATGCTTTGTAGTTACCGTCAATGGAAAACTACAATTAAGGCAGAACTGAAAATGACCCAGACCACTCAGGAATAAAAATTTGAATCATTCATGGTTTTCACGACAAACTGGAATGCTTCTGGGGGAAAGATGAAAAATGGATTGGGTCAGCTATTCTACACTGTTGATCCTTGTATGAGTATTCATAGCTTCAGAATGAGAGTGTGACTGTCCACCAAAACCCAGTAGAATATGTATGTAACAGCATTGCTGAAAGCACAACAATATTCATGAATAGTTTCAAGAAATGCATGACACAGGAATTCTAGAAGAATATTTGATTATCTGATGCAATCTGCTGTGTATAAACTGTACTCACCTGTGTGAGACTAATGGCAACATTCAATCTAATTAGCATTTCATGACCTGAAATATAGACCTCTTTTAACTATTGTTTGTTTTCTAGAATCTGTATTGTTTTGATCCTCATCAAAATTGTTTTTCTCTCTAGAAACTATAGATAGATAGAAAGATTGATAGATAGATGATAGATATAGATCGATTGACAATAGATATATAGATATACAGAGATAGATAGATCAATAGATAGATAGGATACAGAGATACTCTCCATTTCTCCAGTAGAGCTCAGAGCCTCTTGATTTCTCGGGAGGAAAGGGAATAATTTTTAGCGGTTGTAATAATAATGGATTTAGAATATTTTATTTGTACCATATCCAATACATTCCAATGTATTCACCGGGACTTTTCAGTGTTGTTTGAGTCTCTCATTTTGGGGGTTTACTTTTCCAGTCAGAACTATGGAGATGGGTCATTGCTATAGCCAAACTCTACCATATTTCTTTTTTATTGAGTCCTGAATGTAGGATGATACCATCAGTATGATAATATACTAAGGCTGATCAGAGCACTGCATCTTTCTTCAAGACTTAAACATAACATTATGGCAGCTACAAAGAATGAGTTAATACACTCTTGAGGTCATACCACAAATGTGTAGTCATTATCTTCCTGGCAAATTCATTTTGTTCCTGGCTCATTACATTCCTATTTATCAGGAGAGAGAAGGATGCACAGGCTCACTCAATTTCTCTGTAGTGCTCCTGGGTCTAGTAATATGTGGGACTGTGACCTCAAGAAGGACTGACTTGATTCATTCGCTATTTGCTCTGTTCCCCATTTAAAGAATCTTCCCACAGATCAAAGATGATTCCTGCACATGGGCCATAAACTAAATGCTTTTAGTTGCCACCCCCCCGTTTTTAATCATATGTTTGCAAAATTTAGGTTTCCAACCAGAGCTTTTCAACTTCTGTCTCTACTTGTATTTCTTCATCCTTGTTTAGTACTCTTAGCATGCCCCTGTTTTGGGGGATAGTTACTTCTCTCCCTTTTTTTAGTTCCTTCTGTCTTTAGACAACCCAACTGCTTGAACTACATAAAAGGACCTAGTGGTTGTTGCCATCAATAGATGACTGATATTAGGCCACCTCCTAGGATTCATGACTTCATAGTTATACTTTTTAGTGTAAAACCTTATACCAACTTTTGAAGCAAATTTTTGTCGATATCTTGTTTCTGACACTATCTTGTTTCTGACAATATCTTGTTTGGATGAGAACCACAGATGACTGTGTGAATACCACATAATGAGCACTTTACCACACAAAGGTCATTTAATTTGCATCTGCTTATGAGCAATAAGTTCAAAGGAATTTTGTTTAAACAAAAGACGAGAGGTAATATTGGCTAACAGAAGCTCAGTAAATAAAATGTTGGAGTCTTTCAATTCCTTCAGAAAAAACCTTTCTAACTCACTTATGTCATTCAGAAATTCCAGATTGCTCAGTTACTGTGTATGGTTGCAAACACTGCTTTTATTGAAAGGTATCACCTGGCTCTAACTTCCTAATTCCGGGTATTTTTCTGACTTCATCACAAGTGCCATATTGCTGGTTGTCCACAGGTCATGTATAAATTTCAGAACACCACAAATAGCCTCCAGGTTGGAACCATGTAATAATGAGCTGTGTTTGTACGGTCATCATGTACTGAGCCTAGGACAAATGCATCTGCCCTGGGCTTGCATAGGATGAGTTCATGTCCATGAACTGATTTGATTATATTCATGTATACATTCAGATTTGATTTTCTGTTTATAGATAGATATCATTAAAATGTTAACAGAGTTTATTTTTTTTGGAATATTGCGTGGAGGCATTTTCTTCCTTAACTAAAAATATTTGTGTTTCAACAGAAATGTAATGAGTGTCTTCCAAGTACCAAGCACTGTGTTACAGACAGTACAGGTGTGAGGGCAGCGGCAGGTAAGTGATGGATAAGATAACTAGTCTCAACCTCATGAACCTTAGTGTAGCTGGGAAGAAAAGAAACAAACATCCGTGTGCAGTGAAGTGTGATGGATGGTGATTACGAAGTCTTGGTTTCCTGCCACCAAGAGCACATCTGAAGCCACAACTTCCTGTCTCCCTTGAAAATAATGATCTCATGTAAAAAAATAGCTCATGTTTTCAAGATGTATAAAGATAGAAGGGCATATCTGAGACAATACTGAAAGAAAATTAGGGCGGCATAATATGTTCCAGAAGAAGTTTTCTCTTTTCTATGTCATTCAGGATTTTTTGTTTTTGAAATGGTAAAATTCGGGCTTAACTTTTTGAAATTTCCTTTCTAATGAAACTTTGTGGCTATAGAAGTATGAAGGAATGAATTAGTGATTGTAAGGCCGGAGGTACCAGAGGGCGGGCGGGCCTCAACAAGATGGCTCCAACCCGGACCAGGAGAACAATGGGCGAGAGAGAGCCAGCAAAAATGAGTGACCGGAACTAAGACTCCAGCCGCAAAGCCAGCCAGTACCTGTTACAGCAACTCTAGCAACCCCATTCAGCCAATCACCTGCAGACGTGACAACTGTCCCAACCAGTGATTGCTCTCCCCAACCCCCTCACAGCTTTCTCAGTGTGCCCTTTATAAACCCATCGCCCATCTTGCTGGGCGTGACTTCTCCGGCCCACAGCTACATGAACCAGTACACCTCGCCTGGGATTGCACTCATAAATTCTTCTTGGCTCCTTTGTTGCCGTTTCGCCTGGTCTGGTTTCGTTTACCTTACAGTGATGAATTGAATTCTGATATTATATTCGCTTTCTATTGCTGTCATAGAAAATTATCACAAATTTAGTGACTTCAAACTGCACAAATGTGGTACTTTATATTTCTACAAGACAGAATTGCAACATAGGTCTCAAAGGGCTAAAATCAAGGTGTTCGGAGGGCTGAATTCCTTCTGGAGTCTCCCAGAGAGTCTATTTTGTTGCCTTTTTGAGTCTTTAGAGTTTTCTCTCTGGCCCTTATGTTGAATGCCCTACATTTACGAACTGCAATAAGACATCAGATCCTTTCCACACTGACATCTATCTCCCTCTGACCATCACTGGGAAAACTCCTTCACTTTTAAGGATTCCTCTGACTAGACCAGTCCCACCTTGAATCTAGGATAATCTCCGTATTTCAAGGTCCTTACCCTTAATCATATTTTCAAAGTCTCTTTTGTCCTGTAAGTAACATATTCACAGGTTCTGAGGATTTGAGTGTGAACATCTTTAGAGACCATTATTTCTGTTCACAGATTTTTTTTTAAACAGATATTAAATTTTCAGAAGTGATTGATCCATGCATACAGAATTGCAGGAACTTTTTAAAACAACTCTTTCCAGAATGTATAGTACCTGTAATGAACTCTTAATGACCCCCCCAAGATACATTCAGATACTAATTTAAATTCTAATATGGGCGTATAGTCCACATGTCCCTGGGGATAAATGAGTATCACTGCCCAGACATTTATTTCTAAATAGGACCCTAGTATGATACTAGATGCCTGTGTCTAAACAGAAGCAAATGAAAGTGAATATTAATTCATATTAGTGGTTTCAACTTACTATTTGAAGTATCAATTGTTTCAGTTGGCCATATGTATGTAATACTAACATAAAAAATTGCCAAATATACCATTTCATTTTTACTGGGAAACTATTAGAAGCCTTTTAAAATTCTAAGATATCATCCAGCAGTTTCAGTCTATAAACTCCTATCCAGGTAGGAACACATTTAAATATTCTAAGTCATATGAATACATAAAATATATCAAATCTCAGAGTTGTTAGCTGCTATAAGAATGATGTATCAAAATTCTGGTTTGAGGCAAGAATATTTTTGATTCCCTTATAAAATTGAAAATCAAGTAAGGTCAGAATGGTAGGAAATGATAGTTCAACCTCAACTGCACCGACATAGGTACACCTTATATATTTAACACATGGAAGAAAACAATCTAATTCATTATTATTAAAGGATCAAATAAAAACATGAGGAAGGCAATATTTCAAATAAAAGAATATTTGCTGTTTTAGACGAGAGACTTTTAATTGATTCTCACCTAAAATTATCTAGTTTTAGTTTTTTTGAATTTTCATTAAGCTTTTGATAGAATTGGTAGCATACATAAATTGGCTACTTTCTTTTACTTCTCTAAATCTTGAGATATGTAGTACTTTTCTTTTCTTTTTTTTTAATAGCTAAATCTGAATCTAAAATTTAGCTTATCTGGTAATGGAATTCAAATAAATCAAACCAGCAAATATTTACTGAAGCGCCATGACCAACCAAAGAAGCCCACTCTATGGTTAATTTTAAAAGAATAACTGTATTGTGTTTTATATTTAGTCTACATAATTAAGTATATGTATGTGGTACAATTTCTATTAATAATAAAATGCTTTATCAAACTTTTAAATTATCTCCCTCTACAGGATGCATGGAGGAACCAGGGTGATAGCTGACTACAAAGAACAATTTATTTCTACTTGATGCATTGCTGCTTGTAATTTCTGAGGATGAAAAGATGTCTTCTGAGAGTTCAGTTTAAGCAAGCAACTCTTACATAAATGACCCTAAATTTTTTTTGTTTCTGATCCTAATGACTCAGAGGATGTACTCTTTAGGCCCTACTTATAATACAGAGTGTGAAGAAAGCAGAAGAGAAAATTCTTTTCATCTTCTCTCCTTCATCTAGACCTATTTCCCAGTATAAACACAACTCATTATTACATAGTTCCAACCCGGAGTCTATTTGCGGTGTTTAGGGTAAAAAACAAAACATTGTTGTTAAAAGAAATCTGAATTTCCACAAGCAATATGATCATTAAATTATGCTCCACTTGCTTTCTAGTTTCATGGTAAGCCTACTTTGTTCTAGAAAAAGTAAAATTCAGGTACAAGGTCATAACCTCCCAAGATCCTGTTATGGTTTGAATATCACCTCCAAAACTCATGTTAAAATATAATCACTATTGGAATGGTGCTAGGAGGTGGAACCATTAAGAGGTGACTAGGCCATGAGGTCTCTGCTCTCATGAGTAGATTGATGTTATTGCGGGAGTGGATTCATTATCCAAGAGTGTGTTGTTATAAAAGTTAGTTCAGCTCATTCTTTCTTTCATTTTTTACTTCTCTTGTTATTCTGTCCTTCACCATAGGATAAGCAGCCTGAAGGCCCTTACCAGATGCCAATGCCATACTCTTGGACATTCAGCCTCCAGAACCATGAACCAAATAAAATTCTTTTCTGTATAAATTTCCCAGTCTGTGGTATTAATGAAGTGGATTTAGATAGAGCCTTACCAGGTTGTGACCACTCTAACTTAGTTTCTTAAGGTCCTTACATTGGGATTAATCCCTTAAACGTCTACAATTCAATGTCTACAAGGTTGTAAAGTAAAAAGAAGAGATTTGGTCATAGATTTGTTTAAAAATTAGAGCTATGTATAAGTAGGAAAAAACCTCCTTTCTTCTGGAGCTGACTGCTAAAGCTGGTATCTAGCATTCACTGTTCCTTTCAAAGAAAGGCTCCTAAAATACAAAATGTAATTTAATAACAGTTTAAAAACTCTATTTCAAACTGACTAATTACAGTTGCAGAGTTATTTAAAAGGAATATTTTCTAGTCTTACTTAAGGAAACTATATATGTCACCTCTGCAATATAGCTTTCTGTTGTTTTTTTTAAAGACGACTTGGGAAGATCTTTAGGCAGAATATATACACACACATTATTTAGGCAGACAAGAATATTAGGAAAAGAGTTTTGACACGAGACTGAAAAAGTTAAGAAGCCATTAATCAGCAAAAAAGACATTATATAGGATAGTTAAATTATATATTTGTAATTAAGAAATGCATTTATGTAAAAATTCACAATTTTATCAGGCATGATGTTTAGAAACCCAAGTTTTTAGTATCTCAATAAAAATGCAGGTTGCAATCTAAATGTCTATTCCTTTTTTGAGTGAACAGGTTCTAAAATCTGACTGTATTTTTAAAATTTGAGGGCAACTAGTACCTGGTGACATTTGATAAAATAAACCATGACAAATTTCTGACTCTGAGTTCCCCATAATTTATATGTTCTTGATCACTTTTGATACTATAGCACCATATCTAGTATAAGACATACGGACCCTGTTATTCACATATGGTGTGTATTACCCTCCATACTGAAATATGTCAATGATCTGCATCACTTATTGTAGAGGTTTTGCACTACGTTTAAATTGAAGAGAGGTGGGACGTGTGTGGTTTCGGTTTCACCCTGGTGCTGGGCCCATTTGTCCCTGGAACCATTCTTCATGCTTCTGCTCTGTTACTTCCACCATAGAGAAAGCATTTTGTAGGCTCCAAAATCAGCTGCCTTCTGGAAGTGTTTAGTCTATGGAAAGCCCTGGCAGGATCTCCTGGCATGGGCAGGGTCTCCTGCGAAGTCTGAGTCTATGTTGTTGTTCCAGGTGCTACAGAACCGGTCCAGGATGGTTACAAATTCTCTGTGTAGTGCTGGTTCCTTGGTGCCAGCAACACTACCTTTTCCTTATTCCTTCTGACCCTTTGTTCTACAGGTGGTCACCGTACCTGGTTGGCCTTCAGATGCCTCACCATCCCCTCTTTGATTCTTAGATTTTCATCACTGTGTGCCAAATCCCACACCACAGTCACTCTTTTATAAAGACTAGCGGTGATTAGACTTTGATTGACATAGGACCCCTACGTTTTCTGAAACTAGAGTTGTGTCTTATACATTGTCATGTTGAATCTCTATGACTCCTTTAAATAGAGAGAATGTCCTGAATCCACACAAAAGGTTTGAAATTCTCAGCCTAAGTGTGATGCTCAAATTCTCCAAAAATTGAACACTGTCTAGTCTCTCTCCTTAACCTGATTTGCCATTCTCATTCCCAGTTTCTGTCCAAAGTGAACTTCAAAGCTCCAGCCATATACTTTCCCATAGTCATGTATTTGTCAATGCCATTGTTTAGCACTGAACACTTTTCTTTCTCAACCACTCATATTGAAATCCTACCCAAACTTCACAGGCCCAGCATAAATACAGTTGATCCTTGAATTTCACATTTGCAAATTTGCCTACTCACAGAAACGCACTTGTAATTCCAAAACCAATATTCAGGGCACTCTTATAGTCATTTGCAGATATGGGCAGAGTAGTGAAAAAGTTGCGTCTCCAGATGCCCATATTCTCAGCCGAGGTAGAACACGGCAGTTTGCTGCCTTCTTATTTTAGCTCTCATACTGTGAACAGATATCCTTTCCTCAGTCTATTTAGTACGACTTTTTTTCCTCATTTTTGTGCCTTTTGTTGGTGATTTCACTATTTAAAGTGGCCTTGTACATAGAGTTGAAGTGTTGTCTAGTGTCCCTAAGTGGCAGAAGGCTGGAATGTGCTTCATGGAGGAAATGCATGTGTTATACAAGCTTTGTTCAGGCATGAGTTGTAGTGCTGTGAGTCACAAGTTTAATGTTAATGAATTGGCAGTATACTGGGCTGGGTGCGGCGGCTGATGCCTGTAATCCCACTTTGGGAGGCTGAGGTGGGGTGATGACTTAAGTCCAGGAGTTCGAGACTAGCCTGGGTGATACAGTGAGACCTTGTTTTTACAAAAAAAAAATCAAAAACTCAGCTGGGCATGGTGGTGCATACCTGTACTCTTAGCTACTTGGGAGGATCACTTGAGCCCAGGCAGTTGAGGCTGCAGTGAGCTGTGATCACACCAGTGCACTCCAGTATGGGTGAAAGGGTGAGAATCTGTCTCAAAAATATTTTTTATTATATATATGGTGTCTTCTGACTTGTACCCCACATAATCAAAATAAAAATTTAAAAATTAAATTAAATTAAAAAACAAGGTGTCTTTAAGCATAAATATACATAAACAAGATTATGTATAGGTCACTCAACAAAAATGTTCTGTATTTCTCTAGAAGCAATGGCTAAATATTTGCAAATTCAGTATTCACTGTGAATTTATAGAACATAACTAACTCAAATAACGAGAATTTACTTTACTACACTTTTCTAGGAAGCGTTCTTTGATGTTCCAATTTTCCCTGCTTTAATTTCCCATAACCTTTTAGCTGAGTCTCCTTCTCTCTTCTAAACCGTGCTTAAATGTCCAGGATAACTGCTAGAAGTATCTATTAATAGTTTTGGAGGAAAGCAAATTCAGATATATAAACCAAACCAAGAGGAAATGGGCAGTCCAAGTCAGTAAGCCAGAGAAGGAACCATAAGTAGTGTGTCAAACCACGGGGCCACAATGCAATACTGGAAATCCATATTTGCAACCAGAAATGTAGAGAGCTCAGAGCAAACAGTATGCAAGTAGAGTCTGGGAAATGCTTTCTGTTGGAATTATTGTCTATGACTGCATTTTATGTGCTCACTATGAAGTGATTTTGAGGAAGGCTGGCTGCATTTACAGTGCCAGAAATTAGGTAGACACCTGTCTTATCACGTTGTGTCTTCTATTAAGGTTATTTATGGCAACGTCATATCCTAACTGGACCATAAGCTCATGATCTAAGGATGATTCAGTTTTGTTAATGTCTAACAGGCTTCTGCCATAATTGCTATAAATATTGCTTGAGTAAATACATGAGAAATAGATTCTGTTGTACAATCCATTAGTGTAAAAACTGCAACTTTTAGTAGTTAATGATTTGATTCTCAGAGAGAACATTTTATCACTTAAGGTTCAGTAACATGGCTTGTCTTAGCCAGTGCCGGATGCTATAACAAATTACCATGACTGGTAATTTCTCACATTTGTGGAGACTGAAAGTCTAAGATCAGGGTGCCATCATGGTCAGTTCTGATGGTGCAGAAGTTGCAGACCACCTACTTTTCATTATATCCTCAGATGATGCGCAACAAAGGGTGAGAGAGCTCTCCAGAATTCCTTTTTATAAGGACACCAATTCAAATCACAAAGGCTCCATCCTTATGACCTAATCACTTCCCCAAAACCCCCACCTTCTCACTCTATCACTTTGGGAGTTAGGATTTGAACATATGGATTTTGAGAAAACATAAGCATTCAGGCCATTGCATGGTTCATGGTAATTTTTCTTTCCAGTTTTGAAAAACTAGATAAATTTCCTGTGGCATTTGTGTAAATCAAAGTATAATACTCCTAGTACCAGTATTCAACAACCTACAGTTATTTTGTTGATTACCAGTATTCACATTATATTTGCAAGATGTTTAGTAAATATAAAACCTTCAATTAGATATTCTTAATAGATCGTGATTTTCATAGAAACTACGAGTTTAAAGTTTAAGGATTTGATTTCAAATAATTAGCATGTTGATAAGGAAACTGTTGGTCAGTACTAGTGATTTGTATTCATATCTACAACACTTTTTCAAGTGTTTTGTCTTCAGGGAACATCATATAATAGGTATAGCTGGAAGTTTTAGTCCAACAGTGATAGTTACTAAAAGATTTTTGCACTGATTCTTGATTGTGGATGCCTCACATAGTATAATGGTAAGCTATCGCTAATCTAAGTCCGTTCTTTGTACATTGAAAAAAATATGATGAATATTTTCTAAGTGTTTGGCCAATAAATAATTTATTATTTCACAGAAATTTCTTGGGGCAAAATATGTTGACTTGATTTGAAAGCAATAATTCTTACAGAAATATATGACATTGATAAGTATTATTTAGTCATTCATTCTTTACTTTGAATAATTAGATCCTAATATCATACAACTCCATCTTCCAATTTTGTCCTTATTTATTGGTAAAAACTGAGTTGGAAATTAACCATCTTATAAATCAAGATATTTATAGCTAGCCACCACTTTATTGGTCTATTTTTTACGGCTTCTAATCCTAGAAAAGCTATAAACCATGCCCAGAAAATTTAATTCTAGCATTCTCCTGGTTTCAAAAATTGATTGGATCATTCGCTCAATTTTGACTTCAGTAGGCCCTTGCTATGAAATTGCCGTGCTTAGTAGAATAGAAAGAAAAAGATTGATCAAGGAGATCTTTGGATGTTCATTCACTGAAAAGCTACGGTGTGCCTTGTTGCTACTTACACTTGCCCAGGAATGAAATGGATTGTAAGGTGATGATCTGGAGAGATGATGACACTAAAAATAGTTCTTTCCCATTAAGGAATAGCAAGATATGAAATTCTTTGGCATTTCTATCAGGATAAACTATATATCATTTTACTTCTAGCAGGCATGCATATTCAGCCATTTTAACCCTATTGTGCTCCACTGAACAATATTGCCAAATATGTCACTGAATGACAGGTATTAATTCTGAAGATAAATCAAAATGACGTATAAAAGGTATTATTCACTGCAAAGTATAGATATGACTGTGGCATAACTTAGAGTGGTTCATCGAATTATTTATAATTAAAGACCCCAAACTCATTTTATAATAAATTCAACTATTGCTGTTCTGAAATTATACACACACACACACACACACACACACACACACACACACACACACACAGACACATTGGGATCATTGTTCTTAACCTCTCTTTGGTGAAACAACAATGACATGCCTCCCCTCTCTTCCACTTCCTACCCAAGAACTTAGGAAGAAGGAGAACATAGCCATCTGAAGAAGTGAACCGCAGAAGATTCAACCCGTAATACTAGAAGATGCAAACCACGAAACCATTACATGTATTTAACCCTGGATCAGCCAATGGCATATTTGATTAAAAAGGAGTTTAGCCAGAAGAAAATGCAAGGTCAGTCAGACAAGATGTGATGGTGTCAGTCAGGCATAGCCAGGGTGGTGCTGAGCTCAGGGAACATGATAAACTAGTCAGAAGAGAGGACTTCACTGTGAGGGACAGGATATTTCATCAGGTTTTATCTTGGCTTTGATAAATAGCCCACAAGTCAATCTATTTACCTTTAATTCTGTTCTCATTATAACTACTCACACTTCTGCTCAGCAGGGCATAGTCTCACACAGCTGGAAGAAGAGAAAGAAGAAATGTGGAGTCCTAGATAGTTGATGTGAGCAGCCCAGTGACTGGAAAGCTATTGTTTTCATTATAAATAAGCAAACACATCAGTAGGTGTTCATTATGCACTAATAGCCGGTGAATATACCGATTATTGGTTTATGTCTAATAACCAAATTATTTCTAGATACATTTATAAGAGCTCCATTTCTCATCTACCAAGATGAGAACCATATCTTAAATCTTGGTAAATTCAGCACAATGATGCCACTCTTCAAGACCTGCCAATTTCCTTTGCCCCTGAGTTAAATCATGGCATGGCTTCATGACTCTACCAAAAATTAATTACAGAAATGACTTTATAGTACTTTATGTAAATTATCTCAATACATACAATGATTTTCTAGTTATATTTCTTACTTGAGAAGGAACAGAAATGCCTATCAGTGTTACCCATATGACATTTCCAGTGTTGGATTATCTTTGACCTAAAAGTTAGGCAATGTCCTATGATTTAACTTAAAACGTAGTGTCATTTTGCTTCTCTATTAAGTTCCCTCACTGGTTTTACCATGACCATATTACACTTTCTTCCTTGATCCTAAAACCTCCCACTTCTCATCTGTCCATCTCCTCTATTTTTACCAGTGAGATCACTTTACACCACTGGGTGCCTTGGTCCTGTTGCTCTTGGCTGTGGCCTGTTCCTCATCCTTACTCTCCGTGGCACAGAAATAATTTCTGAAACCTGAGTTTCCCACGTTCCCTTCTCAACCAGATGGCTGCTGGGTTTGCCAGTGGGAGGCACTGGTGGAACACTGTTGGACATCAGGAAGGAAGCAGCCAGGACTGTTTGTCCTTCATTGGTACCTAGGGGAGTGTCTCTGACAGTGGTTGTACTCCTCTCTCATTGGAAAGGCTGCCTCCATTTCCAGCTTTTGTGGGGTGACCTCAGTCCCTGGAACCAGTAAGACCTAGTCCTCCACTCCCCTCCAATATAGGGCCATAGCAACAGCCTGCTGTCTACAGTCTCTGTTATCTCAGTGTTTTTGTATGTGTCAGCTCTTTCTTCACCAGTGAAACTAGTTCCCTGTGTTGTGTTCTTTCTGCTGTAAGACCTTGAAGTGATTTTCTCTTTCTCACTACACACTGACTGAAATAATACCTAAAAAATACAAACTACTAGATTTGAGTGTCATTTTATTTCTAGCATCAGATCTACAAATTAATTGAGTCTGAACTTATCTTCTCTCATCCTATAAGAAAGAAATTGTCGCGCCCCCCAATCAATGGTAAATTTCTCCTCATATTATTTGATCTTCTCTGCTTTTCCTAATTACTTAATTTTTTTTCTTTTTAGTTTTGACATTTTAATTATGCACACAGTTCATAAATACAACCAGATTCTAGCAGAATTTTCCTCTAAATGTCCAGCTAGTGATTGCCTGAAATTCTCTGCTTCCTTTTTGGTAAATCTAACCAAATAGTTGTCTAAACTAACTGTGCTCACTTCCATACCTCTGTTCTGTTTCAAATTAACTTCCATTCTCGCCACTCTATCTGAAATCCGTTGTCAAGTCAGATCAGCCTTTAAGTGATGAAGTCCAGTGAACACTTTTCCGTTCTCATTTCAATTGCCTGTACAGTAGCTTTTGACAAATAGCCTGTCTCTTCTTCCTGAAAGCTCTGGGTCACTCTTAGACTCAGACTGTGTACTCTTTTGGGTTTCTTGTTTATTTGTTTACTTGCTGCTTTCAATTTCTCGGTCTCATTTGCTGGCTCTAACTTCTCAATTTAACCTCAAAGTTCAGGATTTCCTAAGAGTTTAGAAAAGCTTCCTTAATCTCTGACTTCATTTTCCCATTGGATGATTTAATTTTCTATGGATCTATTTTATTTTCTATTGGGTGATTTTTTAATGTGGATTTTAATATCATCTCTATAGTGATGGTTCCTATATCTTCAACTTAGCCTATACCACTTTTCTAAGATTTATATCCAATTCCTAATTGAAATATCTACTTGGCTATCTCATGACCAGCTTTTTATTTAACCTGTAACAATTTAAAGCTCCATTTTTTTCCCCCAGTCTTACCCTGTCTTACTCAGGAAATAAAATCAATACAAATCCAGTAGTCCTTGCCAGATTTTAGGAGACATAGTTAAGATCCTTCTAATTCCAATCCATTTGTAATATAAGTAACATTTACAGAATATATATTATGTACTCTTCAGCATACTATGTTCATTACAAATAATATTTCTTAATACTCACAACCCACATATGAAGTATCTACTATTATTTACCCTTTTTTTTTTCCGGAGAGCAATTGCACCAGAAAAGATTTAAGTGATTCACTGAAGGTCATATAAATAATAAGTGCTATAGCCAGGATTTCAGGACTGACCGTTCGGAGCTCATATTTTTATAACCATTACACTATGTCTGAAATTATGACAAAACCATAAGATAACTCTTGCATAGCACTTAATATGGGCCTGGCACACTTGTAAGTGCTTTAGACATTTTAAATCATTTTTGGTGAGTGTATTTTTATTGTGTCTATTTTGTATATCAGGAAACTGCACAGATAGTTTAAGTAATTTCCCAAAGCCAGTAAAGTGTAGAGATAGAGATTTAAACTGACCTCTTTGGCTCCAGAATCCGTGCTCTTGATCATAACGATATACTTTCTTTCAGTTGTCTTGTGGCTTCTACCTGCAAAATCCATTTCATTGTTTTTCATGACTAGGGAACAAAACCACGCTAGAGTTTTGGGGAAGGAAGCCAGGATGCATAACTTGTTACGGGGCTAGTAAAACCATGAAAATATTCCAAGTTGGAAGAGCTCAGGCTCCAAGACAGAGACTTGTTTAAAATTGTTCTAAAACTGTCTGGGTTCAGCCAGTTGACAAGTGTAGCCTTCACTGTAGGGAACCCTACCACTAGCAAGCCAGCTAAACCTTGAAGTTAGGAAAGAAAAAGTCAGAAAGTCTCTTTCAATCCTTATGAAAATGATATGGATAACAGAAAGAAATATCTGTATTCTATGGTCTCATTTTGTAAGAACCAGCGGGGTTATAGGAAGCATCATATTGTAAGTTAATGGGCGAGTGTTCTGAGACGACGACTTACCTCTTTGGATTCATACTCACGTGACCTTCCCATGCTACATGGACTTTCACCTGGTTTCTCAGTGAGGATATTAGAATAAGCCAAGAAATAAGGCAGTAAGTTTGAGAGCAACTAAAGACACATGAAGAAGTAATACCATGTGTTCAGAAATAGGGAAATTGATATCTAGTGATCCGCTTACAACTAGGAGTTTTGAAAGGTTGACTTCAGTATTCATAGACATTGAGAAATATTCTTCCAAAATAAATTTCTACGATTTGAAGGGAAAAAGAAAGATTAACTTTTTGAAAAAATTTTATCATGTTTAGTTGAAATATTTTAAGCTAGGACACTGTTAATCACTAGCAAAGATATTTCTACAATTATAAAATTGTATGATATGTATATATAAATATATGTGTGGGACCAGTCTATTTGCATACGTTTTAAATATATCACAACAGAGATGAACAGCTAAGAACTCCAAAAAGAGCTATCAGCTGTACTAGAACCTAAGTACAAAATCAAGATTTAACCAGGAAAACCTAAGTGTTTTTGTTCACAGATCACATTTTGTAACCAGTTAACATTTTTTTAAAGGTACATATGTTCTTAAAGTTTAATTTTTACACTGACATATATTGTGGAAGTTTAAAAAATACAGTTTATAGTGACATAATTAGGGGCATAATTAGGTTCAGAGAGTAGGATTAGAGCAGATGCATAGATTACAATTTAGTGCATTCTTTTTAGTATCATTATTATCATATTTTCCGAAAAACTAACAAGGGGGGATTGCTGGTGCAGGGCAAGCATCATTTATCAAAAAAGTCAGAACCAGATGGTTTTCAGAAATCATATCTCTTTATATTTGAGAAATGTAAAGCAGAGCAGATTTTAAATATTACATAACCCCTCCTGTGGGGTTTCAGCAGCGTCTTCTAATCAACAATATTCATATTTACGTTTTATGGAAAAAAGAAGACCATACACACTTTGTTGTCAGATCAAGTCTGGTTTTGCCACAAAATCAGTTCAGGTCAGGTCAAGTTTCGTCCTTCCAGAATATCTTAAGGTAGCTTGTGGTTTCAGGAGCTTTGGGATTTTAAAACTGCAGCATGGCTCTGAGGACCTCTCCAAGAGCATCGTGGTGACTCACAGTGACATCTAGTGACGAAGGCGTTGATCTGCACACACATCCACATTGGTTAAAGGCACAAATAAAGTATTCAAGCGACGGATCAGATATTCTGTGTCTGGGGATGTAAAGCAGATATAATATTTCCTCCCTCAGAGAGGAATTCTTAGTCTACAAATGAAGAGAGTCATGCACACATAATATGATTAGTGCTGTGGAAGATGATCACATCGGAGAGATTTGGTGGGACGGACTGAGCGAGAAGACTTCCTGAAAGAGGAGATACTCTAGTGAAGTCTTGACAGTGATGGAAGTGAAGAAGACGGATAAGGTTTCTCTACAAAAAATGAAGGGAGGAAAGCAACAGTAGAAATCTAAACTAATAGAGATATTGACACAAGATGAAGCCGAAAAGGCCAAGGGCAATGATTCCTGATTCATATATAGCAACTTCCGGAATGCCAAACTTTGAACAAGCTAGTTTAATTCTATTTTTCGGTATTCTTTTTGGCACAGTTTCATTATTTGCTATTATCAATTCTTAAAGGAAAACAAAGTTAAAGCCATACGTTTTATTCTATATCTATAAAATAAACTCAGATTCTTTTGGAAATGAAAAGAAACTATTATTGATAACAGAGAGCATATTATAAAGTATTATATAATTAATTTTTGTGGGGTTTTTTTTAGTCTGAGTCTCACTCTGTTGCCGGGGCTGGAGTGCAGTGGCACACTCACGGCCACCCCAGCGTCGATCTGCTGGGGCCAGGTGATCCTTCTGCCTCAGCCTTCCAAGGATCCGGAACTACAGGCAGCATTTCCATGACTGGCTAATTTTTATGTATTGTAGAGATGAAGTCTCACCAAATTGCCCAGGCTGGTCTCGAACCGATGGGCTCAGGCAATTCACTTCCCTTGGCCTCCCAAAACGCTGGAATTACAGGCTGAGCCACCAAGCTGGCCGGCTACATAATTAATTATTTGCAGCCAACCACATAAACTTTAAGATATGATCTGTAATCCAGGCATAAGGGTAAAATGTGTCTCAATAAGAAAGGTGGCCAGATTATTGCATCATAACAATAATTGATTGTGATACAGTCCTGTAAATTAATTCACAATTTTTCTTTTTTAAAGTTTTTATTTTAAAGATGTGGGGTACAATTCAGGGTTAGGTTTACAAATGGTCATTGTACAGGTAAAGTTTGGGCCTCCCTTTGGTCCTCACTTCACCTGGTTATTAATTAAGTGTGCCCCTCCTCCCCTGGCAGTTTCTCACTACTGCCAATCCCTTTCTTACAGTATTATGATAATTGTTGAAAGCCCACTTATGAGTGAGAACATGTGGTATTCAGCCCTTTGTTTCTGTGATAGATCACTGAGTCTTATAGAATCTAAGTCTATCCAAGTTGCTGCAAAGTTCATAATTTTCTCCTTCTTTATGACTGTGCAATATTCCATTGTGTATATGTACCACATTTTTAAAATCCAGGTTCCATGTTTTTACTACTGTGAACAATGCTGCAGTGCACATGCATGTGCAAGTATCTTTTTCATGGAGGAATCTGAGTTCCTCTGGGTATATTCCCAGAATGGGGATTGCTGGATTATATGGAAGGTTGATTTTTAGATCTTTTAGCAATCACCATACTGTTTTCCACAGAGGTTGTACTAGTTTACACTCCTTCCCAACAGGTAGAAATGTTCCCTTTTCCTCGAATCCTCTCCAGCATCTGTTGTTTTTTGAGTTACTGATGGTGGCCATCCTAACAGGAGTTAGGTGGTATCTCAGTGTGGTTTTAATTTGCATTTCTTTGATGATTTAGTGAAGCTGAGCATTGTTTTATGTATCAGTTGGTTGTTCATATGTCTTCTTTTGAGAAATGTCTATTCGTTTCTTTTGCCCACTTTTTGATAGGGTATTTGGTTTTTGTTTTTTATTTTTCTTTTTGGCACGTTTGAGTTCCTTGTAGATCCTAGATGTTAGGCCTTTGTCAGATATACAGTTGGCAAATATTTTTTCCCATCTATGGACTGTCTCCCTGCTCTCTTGATGATTTCTTTGGTTTTGCAGAAGCTTGTCAGTCTAATGAGGTCCCACTTGTCTATCTTATCTCTTATGGCATGGGCATTTCAGGTTTGGATCAGGAATTGGCTGCCAGTTTCAATTTCCATAAGGGTGTCTCCTGCATTTTCTAAGCTTCTTGTAGTTTAAAGTTTTACATTTAGATTTTTGATCCATTTAGAGTTGGTTTTTGTGTATGGTGATAGGTAGTGGTCTTGTTTTAATCTTCTACTTGTGGTCAGCCAGTTTTCCCAGAATCATTTACTGAATAAGTTATCCCTTCCACAGTGGTTGTTAGTGGAAGCTTTGTCAAAGATGAGTTGGTTGAGAAACTGAGGTTTTGCTTCCAGAATCTCTATCCTGTTCCATTGGTCTATATACCTGTTCTTGTACCAATATCAGGCTGTTTTGATTATTGTAATCTTATAATAATATTTAAAGTCTGGAAATGTGATACCTGCTACTTTGTTTCTTCTGCTGAGGATTGTTTTGGCTATTCATGGTCGTTCATGTTTCCATATGAATTTCTGTATTGTCATTTCCAGGTCTGAGAAGAATGATGCTGGCAATTTAATGGGTTTCACATTAAATCTGTAGATTGCCTTGGTTAGGATCGACATCTTAACATTGATCCTTCCAATCCTTGTGCACAGAGTATTTTTCCATTTGTGTCTTCTGTGATTTCTTTGTGCAGTGTTTTGTTGTTTTTGTTATAAAGGTCTATCACTTCTCTGATTAGGAAGATGCTGAGGTATTTCTTTTTGTTGTTTTTGCTATTGTGAATGGGATTTTCCTTTTTATTTGATTCTCTGCCTGTTTTTTGTTGGTGTATAAGGATGCATCTGTTTTGCGTGTTGGTTTTGTACCCTGAGACTTGGCCAAAGTTCTTTATCAGTGCAAAGAGATTTTTGACAGATTCTCTTGGATTTTCAAGGTATAGAATCATATCAGTAAGGAGGGATAAATTGACTTCCTCTTTTTCTGTTTGGATGCCCCTGATTTCCTTCTCTTGTCTGATTGCTCTAGCTAGGATTTCCAACACTCTGTTGGACAGGAGGGGTGAGAGTGGGCTTTTCAGGGGAAATTCTTCCAATTTTTGTCTCTTTAGCAATATGTTGGCTGTGAGTTTATAGTGGATGGCTCTTACTACATTGAGGTGTGTTCTTTCTATGCCTAGATGTTCAAGGGTTTTTATCGAGAAGGGATGCTAGATTTTATCAAAAGCTTTTTCTGCATCTAATGATATAATCACGTGATTCCTGTTATCCATCTGTTGATGTATTTAATTACATTTATAGTCTTGCAGATGTTTAACCAGCCCTGCATGCCAGGAATGAAGCCTGCTTGGTCATAGTGGATGATTTTTGAAATATGTTGTTGGATCTGATTCACTAGCATCTTGTGTATTTTTGCATCTATGTTCATCAGGGATATTGGCCTGTAGTTCTCTTTCTTTGTTGGATCTCTACACGGTTTGGGTATTAGTGTGATGTTAGCTACATACAATGATTTAGGGAGAGTTCCATCTATCTCAATTGCTTGGAATACTTTCAGTAGGATTGGTATCAGCGCCTCCTTGTATGTTTTGTAGAATCCCACTGGAAAGCCATTTGGTTCAGGGCTTTTTTTTTTTTTTTTGTGGGTAGTTTTCTTATGATCGAGTCAGTTTCCTGGGTTGTTATCAGCTTATTTAATGTCTCAGTTTTTTCTTGTTTCAGCCTTGGGAGGTTGTATGATGTCAGAAATTTCTCCGTTTCATTTAGGTTTTCGAGGTTTTTTTTTCCATACAGGTATGCATAGTAAGCTCTGATCATTTTTTGTATTTCTTCAGGGTCTGTTGTGACTTGATCTTTTGCATTTCTGATTGGGTTTATTTGAACTTTTCCTCTCTTTTTCTTGGTCAATCTGGCTAGGAGTCTATCAAACTTGTTTATTCTTTCAAAAAACCAGCTTTTGGTTTCATTGATCTTTTCTATGATAGTTTTATCTTCTATGGCCTGTATTTGGGCTTTTACTTTGGTGATCTGGATTCTTCTGCTAAAGTTAGGGTTTTGTCTTTCCAGTTTCCTTATGTGATTTGTTAGACTGTTAACTTGTGATCTTTCCGTTTTATTGGTGTGTGTACATAAAGAAATGAATTCCCCTCTCAGTAATATTTTCGTGGCATCCTAGAAGTTTTGGTAAGTTGTGTCTTTATTTTCATTTGTTTCCTGAAATCTTTTAATTATTGCTTTAATATCTGTGCTGACACAAGAGTTGTTCAACGGCATGTCATTTAGTGTCCATGTCTTTATGGGGCAGTTTTATTAGTGTTGATATTTATTTTTATTCCACTGTGGACTAAGAAGGTTCATGGCAGTATTTCGATCTTATGAAATTTGTTTATGCTTGATTTATGGCCAAAGATGTGGTCAGTCTTGGAGTACATTTGATGCGGTGATGAGTAGAATGTATATTGCAGGTTTGAGTATTCTGTAGAAATCTATTAAGTCCATTTGGTCACACATCAAGTTGAGGTTCCAGATCTGTTGTTGATTTTTTTGCCTTGATGATCTGTCTAGGGTTAGTGGGGTATTTAAGTCCCCAGCTATGATGGTGTTAGAGTCAATATCTTTTTTTTTTTAGTTTACCTAGAAGCTGCTTTATAAAGGTTTGTGCTCCTGTGTTGGGTGCATTTTTGTTTAGGATGGATATTTCTTGTTGATAGATTGAACCTTTTATCATTATGTAGTGAACTTCTATATCTTTTAAAATTTTGATAGCTTAAAGGATATTTTGTCTGATATTAAGATTGTGACTCCTGCTTTATTTTGTGTTCCGTTCACCTGGAAATTTGTTTTCCATTCTCTTACTTTGAGTCTGTGAGTGTTCATTTTGGTGAGATGATTGACCCGGAGACAGCATATTGTTGTGTTCTTTTTTAATCCAGTTTGTCATTCAGTGTCTTTTCACTGGTGCATTTAGTCCATTCACATTCAGACTAATTATTGAGATGTGAGAGTTTATCCCTGTCATGAGATTCTTATAGGGTTTGTTGATGTTTATTTGTTTCTTGGTTTTCTTTTGATTTGGGGGTTGATATATGTGTGTGTGTTCAATCTTTTTACTACATTCTTGGAATGAGTATGGTTTTACTTTTTTTTTCTTTATTCTGTGCTTAATACTTTCTTAAGCGTTTCTTGTACTGCTGGTCTGGAGACGGTATAAATTCTCAGGGATTGAATGTCTGGGAAGGATTTGAATTCTCCATCACTGATGAAGCTTAGCTTAGCTGGGTAGGAAATTCTAGGTTGGAATTGTTTATCTTTGAGAACTTTGAAGATTGGACTCCAGTCTCTTCTAGCCTATAATATTTCTGTAGCTAAGTCTACTGCTATTATAATTGGTCTTCCCTGGTAATTAGTCTGACTTTTCTCTCTTGCTGCCCTTAGAATTTTTTCTTTTATAATTACTTTGCATAATCGAATGAGTCTAGTAGTTGGTCTTTTCAATTGATATCTGGTAGGGGTTCTCTGAAGTTCTTGTGTTTGAGTGGTCACATGGCTGATGAGATAAGGGACGTTTTCAATAATTTCATGGAATTTTTGTTCCAGGGTGATCTCTGTTTCTCTATCTGCCTCAGAAATGCCAATTAATCATAGTTTCAGTCTCTTGATATAATCACCCATCTCTTGGAGGCTTTGTCTGTCTTTTTAAGTTTTTTTTCTATGTTTTTAACAGTTTGGGTTAGTTCCATATTTTGGTCCTCAAGCTCTGAGATTCTTTCTTCTGCTTGATTAATTCTTTTTTTTTCATGCTTGTCAGTTTGTTATTTCATTTATTGTATTCTTTATTGTTATCATCTCAGTTATCAACTCCTTCATTCTTTCCTCTTGTCTCTCTTCATTTCTATTCATTCTCTCTATTATCTTGGTCTCTGGGTTTTTGGTTTGAGACCAGTTGTTCTGAGGACACTTCACTGTTTGAGATCCAAAGTCTTTATTCTCAGGTGCTGTCTTCCCAGGGATCGACATGGGACCTGTGTTCTTCTTTTGAGTTTTCTTCATTTGTGATGATATTCCTCCTCCTTTCCCCCCACTTCTTTAATTCCATTAATAAGTGATGGGGATAGCTTTTATTTCTGTTTGCTGAATTTCCTATTCTTCCTTATGTAGATCTTCTGGATTTGTTCAATTTTGAGGCTGGACTGGGAATAGGGGGCTGTGCTTTTTGCAATTTTGAGATTTGATTAAGGTTTGATGGGGAGAGCTGTGGTTCAGAAATTATCTGCAGATCACAGTATCCGCTGACAAGTGTGTTGGCCTCCTGGAACCCACTTCCCACCACCTTACAATCTGTCCATGCTGTGGGGGCATATGTATGCCCCCTGAAAGCAAAATAAGATAAGAAAAAGGAAGAGAATGGAAAAAGGAAGAAAGGAGATGGAAGGAAGATGAGAGAGGAGAAGGAAAACAGACACACCAACTAACAAATAAACAAAGGAACAAACAAAACCAAAAAATCCCCACAAAACATACAAGCAAACAAACATACAAACAAACAAAAAATCCTGATGATGATGCACTCATCCTCAAAAATACCAATACACAAACAGAAAAACTAAAAACCACAAGAAAGCGCCCTCTGTGGCCATTTCTGGAAATTCAGGTTCCTTTCCCAAGCATGGTTGCTGCTTTTGGAAGTGCCTGCCTGAGGTAGGGTGCAGACCCCAGTCTCCAGCCCCTCCCCTCTCAATCCGGTTGCTCTTAGCATGGGTCAAATGCCCCATGAACTACTGTGGGAGGAGAGTGAATCAGATCTGGACCTGCCCAACTCCACTGCTGCTTCTGCTGCCAAGGCCCCCACTCAGATCAGATGTGTCCGTGCCTGGTCCAGCATGAGGGTGGGGCATCCATCTCTCTGTGTCTGCTCCTGAAGTTTCCTCTCTGGGTCAGCAATGGTCTCAAGTTGGAGACTGAACAGAACTGAGCAGGTCAATGCAGGTCTCTGCTGGGTTTGGGACAGAGAAAATGTCAGGGGCCAGTGTCTCCCCACTAGCTCAGGGGCTCAGCTCCAGATTTCCTCACCACACCCTCTCCACAGTTCCCTCTACCAGTGCTCAGCCTTACTGTTGTGTGTAGTTGTGGGCCAGGTGCCAGGCATTGAGGAGCTGTTTACCTCCCCTACCTCCTTCCGTGAAGCCCTCCAAGAATGCTGATAATCCTGCATGCCAGGGGCTGCAATCTCAGGACAGTGGTGGGTTACAGTCACCTCCAGAAGGGGACCCCAAAATTGTAATGACTCTGAGTCATGGTTTGATCCAACAGAGACCTAAAGGAAGAAACCATTGTTCCATGAGTGGTGACCTCAGATATTCCCAATCAAATAAAAAAATTATATATTGCATTTAATTGGAAACTAAAGCTATAATTTGGAAAATATGAGTCAGAATGTCTAAATTGTTTTACAAATATATAAAAATTTGTAAAACAATTGAGGCCAAAATGGGTGTCAATAACTGATGAAAAGAAAAAGAGGAGTAGTTATTAGAAAAATTGTGGGGAGAGGTAAGATGGTGATGGAACCGGTGAGGGCGTGAAAGCCTCTGCAAGGGTGAGTGTCCATAAAGACAGTATGTAAGAGTAGGTGAGTGTAACTGGGTGAATAAAAGTCCATCTGAGGAGAGACTCAGGATCAAGTACCTGAAAGCATAGAATGATGCTTTGGTTGCTCATTTTCACTGCCTTTACTACCAGTTACTCTAAGATGACTTTAAGATTTGGGATTTGGTTGACTAGGTCTCCACTATTGATTTTGGATATACTTTTGTTTCTGGTGGTAGCAGAATATCAAATTAAAAATGATCAATGATTTTCTGAAAATTCAGGCCTAGACCTCAAGTTCAAATAGCTGTTCTTTGATTTGAAACATTCTATTCATTTTACTAGCATGTTTCACCCATTTTTTGCCTGTTGAAATTCTAATTATGCTTGAAGAGCACTCTAATGGGAGGCTTTCATGAAGTTCTTCTTGGATATTGTCTCTAAATATTGCAACAGCTTTCAGACTGGTGTCCCTTTCATATTCATCTTCCAGGAAGAGCTATCCTCCTCAAAACCACTGTCGCCGGGCTCGGTGGCTCAGTCTGTAATCTCGGGCCTTTGGGAAGCTGACATGAGTGGATTGCCTGAGCCCGCGGGTTCGAGACCCGCCTGGGCAGGCGAGACCTCATCTCTACAATAAGTAATAATAATAATAAAACATTAGCCGGGCGTGGTAGCATGTGCCTGTAGTTCCAGCTACTTGGAAGGCTGAGGCGGAAGGATCGCCGGAGCCCAGCAGGTAGAGGCTGCGGTGGCCGGGAGCGGCCACTGCACTCCAGTCTGGGCGACAGTGAGACTCCAACTCAAAAAAAAAAAAAAAAACACTGTCATTTGATATCCAGACAGTGAGGACTTGAGAAAAAGCCTTCAGGAATATCCATTTAAAGGGCAGCAGGCGGCTAGGAAGAGCCATGGTAGTGGGGTCAGTAGAAATCTAAAAGAAAAACAAGGATCAATAAATAATTCATGTAGAAAAAAATTGCTGAAAGCATGTGATGGCAAGAATGTCATGCACCCTGGATAAGCAAAACAACTAGGTTCAGAAAAACAGTGAGAATTGGAGCCAACCTACAAGGAGGTGAGGAATGTCTCTTAATTCCCATTAATTTCCTTAGCACAAGTCTTCTTACCTTTCCAACGTTATATTATAATTGTATTATGGCTATCTATTTACAGCTCTCCCTCCTTGAGACTAGGAGAGCTTTATAAAGAAGTCTACCTGTTGTTTACCTTTGAATCCCTTGTGTGTGGCAGGGTACACAGTACATTTGCACTTCATTTACTTGGTTGTGTATTCAGAGTAAATGACTTCTTGATTACTTTGTGCAGACAAGCACTCCTTCTGCCATGATAGCCAATTCTTACTCCCAAGTGGCCTTACAAGGGTTACATAGGGCAGAGTGAGACACCGGGTTGCTCAGCACAGTTCAGTTCCATCAGAGGTCCCTTCCTTATTTCCTTATTCTTTGTTCCAATTCCCTTTCCTCCCAGAGGCTATGTGCCTCATTGTAAGTGCAGTGAAATGTCAAAGAATATTTTTATTACACTTGTCACGACAGGACTCATTAGTTCTGTTTAAAAATAATTTAATTTGTGAAACTGTCAAAACTATAAACAGAGCCAACGTGTTAAGATCTTATCGACTTCTCTTTAATTTCCATCTACCAGTAAGGATATATAATGGTGTTAAAGTGTTCTATAATTGAGATAATTTTTATAAGCATTTTAATTGGAAAAACTGAATATAGGCTAGATAAGTGCGTGATGAAAAAAGCAGTAAAATGTCCTATCATGAATCTTATTGGAATCTAAGAAAAGCATGGTTATCCAAAGCTGTTGGTTACACAGAAGGAAGAGAGAAACACAGAAATTAAAGGCAGAGAGGCCAAAATGGTTGCGAAATAACAATTCTGTATAAATGTGCCTTCTCCAGTTCTTTGGTTACACAATTTTTATAAAATGTGGTAAAGGTTACATGGATGATCACAGATTTTTTCCTTCTCAACTGTTTTACAAAAACTTAGAGAAGTTCTTAAAATATTTTTCCTGGGTGGATGCAGTGGCCCAAGCCTGTAATCCCAGCACTTTGGAAGGTCGAGGCGAGAGGATTGCCTGCGCCCAGGGGTTGGAGACCAGCCTGGGCAACTTGGTGAGACCTGGTCCCTATGATATATCAAAACATTAGCTGGGCGTGGTAGTGCACGCCTGTAGATCCAGTTACTTGGAAGGCTGAGGTGGAAGGATCGCCCAAGCCCAGGAAGTTGACACTGGGGTGGTTGTGAGCGTGTCACTGCACTCCAATCTGGGCGATGGAGTGAGACTCCACACACACACACACACACACACACACACACACACACACACACACACACACACAAAGTCTTTTAGATATGAAGATTTTCTTCTGTCTGTTTCACAAATGAGCTTCTTTGAAAATGCTGATTAATAAAATAGAAATTTTGTTGGTGTTTTGACTTCTGTTGCTTCTTATTTTGATGAGAAGGCTAACATGAACCTTTTCCTGATCAACTTCTTTTGTGTCCGTGAATGTTCAGCATCGTGTCATTCCCTTGGCTCTTGGTTCACAGGATCCTGATCTTTTCAGTTCCTCAGCTTCTTCCTTTTGGTGAGGTTTCTGCATGATCATAGCTTAGCAATGTCTTTGTGACGTCTTTGCGAAGCGGAAATCATAATTCTTGCATTTACCCTTCTCATTTTCTTGAATTGGCACCCTTTCATCCACCCTTTTTTCCTACTTGATATCAAGTTTACAACCTCATTTAGCTTTGTTGTCTGTATAGATTTTATTTTTGTTTTTATACTGGCAAGCATATAATGGGGCTTACTTTTCATCAGTTTTGTTACAGTCCATTCAATAATTCAACAAATCCTCTGATGACTTCTTGAGTATGGCTTTTATAATTCAATACATCTTCTCATATCTTTTGAAGGGAGTTTTTCTGTCAAATTCTTTTAGGTTTATGACTTGAATTTTCATTCCTTTTGTTACTTTTTAATATTTTTAGCCAGTATTAGTCTTAAAAAAAAAAAGCAGTTTAGAACCTGTGTGATCCAATAATCCTTCCTGAACTTTAATCCTTCTTATTAAACTACATTATTATATTATGTATATTTAATTTAATACATATTAAATATATAATATTAATTAAATTATGAAACAAGGATGTAAAAGTCATGGTCTTCCTTCAGTGGAAAATATGTTAGAGATGTTTGTCTCATAATATTGTTTTTTAAATCTCTAGAATTATGCATCTGTCAGTGAAAACCAGATAGTTATTATACAGATAAATATATAACCCCAAACCAATTTTTAAGATTTAAAACAGGTCAGGCTCGGTGGGTCAGCCTGTAATCCCAGTGCTTTGGGAGACTGAGGTGAGTGGGTTGCCTGAGCCCGTGGGTTCAAGACCCACCTGGGCAACTTGACGAGACCTCATCTCTACAATAAATCAAAAATTAGCTGGGCGTGGTAGCGCGTGCCTGTAGTTGCAGCTACTAGGAAGGCTGAGGAAGAAGGATCGCTGAAGCCCAGCAGGTCGAGGCTGCAGTGGCTGGGAGTGGCCACTGCACTCCAGTCTGGGTGACAGAGTGAGACTCCAACTCAAAAAAAAAATTACGAAACATGGAAATATATAAAAATATTTACCCCGTTTTTACTGATACCGTTGACTCTTAAAATTGTTGTAAGGGAATTTAAGTTCTTTCTCTCACCCCTTCAGCCCCACCTTCCAAGGGACTGATGAGAGCTGTGTGTCCTTTTTCACTTTCTGGTCTGCCTGTACAGACATAGCAAAACACATGGCAGTATGTGCATCTATGTTTACAAACCTTCATACATACACATAGGTGCCTATATATGTACACATTTCTTGGTACATATTCATGTGTAACCTGCTTTTTGTTTAAAATGATATTATTACATATTATACACTTCTCTTAAAAACATGCAGGATGTTAATGACACTTGAGAGATTTTTTTCCAGTTTTTGCTAATAGAAACAATATTGTAATGAAATTCAGATATATATGCATGTGTCTCTGTGTGTATGTGTATATGAGGTCCAATAATTAAGTTCACGAAAAAGTGATACATATCTCTCTGCTGAATATCACTAGAGTCACCTTCAACGTACTCTCCTTGGGTAACCAAGCACCGACGCCAGCACCTATTCCACCCATCAAAGCGAGTTGGGAACTCTTTTTCTGGAGTGGCCAACTGAGCTGTCGTCGTATTAACTCTGATGTCCTGAATGTCATCAAATGTCTTCCTTTTAATATTTCCATTATCTTAGGGTAAAGTAAAAAGTCATTCGGAGCCAGATCAGGTGAGTAGGGAGGGTGCTCAAGTACAGTTATTTGTACAGGGCTGCCAATATAAGCACACAACAGCAAGTTCATAGACTTAATTGCCAGGACCTCAACAAATAACGACGACAGCTCTGCTAGTCACTCCAGAAAAAGACTTCCAAAACTGCTTTGATGGGTGGGCTAGGCACTGGCATCGGTGCATAGCTTCCCAAGGAGAGTACTTCAAAGGTGACTATAGGGCTTTGGCCCCCTCCTCTACCTTGGGGAGGTGAATCTCTCTCTCTCTCTCTCATTTACTTTCTAAATAAACTATATTTTCCAACCAAAAACAAACAAACAAACAAAACAGGCAGGCATGGTGACTCAAGTCTCCTAAAAGAACCCAAAAAACACAAAGGTGACCATAGTGATATTCAGCAATGAGGTGTATAGCACTTTTCTAGGATGGTTTGCGAACCTAATTGTCAGATCTTGTACATACATACGTATATACAATATTCATATCCTATTATTTATGTTGTATAGAGTATTACAAGAGAAATTGTTGTACCAATATTCTTATATTTTTATATTATTTTCAATATTCTCTGATTTGGAAAATGCACAGAAGTGTAATTTTGTTATATTTTAATCTCCCAGCTCATGTTCTGACTCTCTAAACTCTTAAAGTGCTTAAAGGATTCTCATCAACTTTGTCCCCGATTGACTTGTGCTAATTCCTCTTTTTGAAAGAATTTTGATACCGTGCCATGCTTTATTGATTATTGCAACAATCGCCTTGGCATAAATCCTGAATATTAAAATCCAATCTTTGTTTCTTTTCTCTATTGCTGTTATCACAGTAACCATGAAACCATGCCTAACTGCTATCCTGCTATCCAGTCTCTCTCCCCCCTCTTTTCATGTTTATCCTTTATTTTTACTCTCTTATTATATATTTGCTGAAAAACGGACTCTCATTCATCCAAGAATGACATGAACAAGTCCATTTCTTTAATTTCCTTCATTTGTCCACATGGAGACCCTGGCAGCCTGTGTTCATGTTTGATCAACCATTTAGTCAAGAAGTCATTTGGAAAATGAGAGTTATAATTAAATGTTTCACTTTACCTGCAGTGGCTCTGATTACACTGGGCCTTTGGCCAAATCACCTCCATGACCTTGGTGTTTGGCAGCAGCAGAAAGGTAATATCTGTTGAACTGAAATGAAACTGTTACTTTTCCTCAGCACCCTTGAAAATACAGACTTATAACCACTCAAATGAAGCTGAATGTCCTGCTACAGAAAAACAAAAATAATTGCGTGTGAAACTAGATAAGATTCAGGTCAGTATGTTATATATTATTATACTCTTTTTTTACTGCACAATATTGTTTCCCAGAAATGTTCCATCAATTTTGGATTTTATATTTTATAAACAAACAAACCAAAAGCATTTCTCATGGGTTCACCTTGATCATTTTTAGTTCCCTTGCTTAAGTCACATGGACTTTCTAACTCCACATTTTAACTCTCAGAGGTATGGTTTTTTTCTCTTTCACTAGCACCATTTTGTCCAAAGTTGATGGCAAAAGTACACTGTACCTGGAAAAGAATGCAAATAAATTTCTTTAATTTTTAAAAATAATATGGATGTTATTTTTCCACTTGCGTATTTGCAATTTGGAGGCCACGACTCTCCCTTGAAGCAATACAACACATTGGAACTTCAGATACTCATGAGGGATTCAGTGTTTTACTTGATAATTGTTTGAACCATCAATTCAACATCAAGTTAGGAACTAAGTTCATCTTTGAGAAAGATAAAACACATGTCAAGCAGCCGTCCCTCAGGTATTTAAAGTTTTTTATTTATATAATTGCAAAGCTACATACCTCAACTATTCACTTGTCCAACCCTAGAAATGACTTCTAAAAGTGCTAATTTCAATAATGTAATATATAGAGGCAGTCATGTAAGAGTATTTTTCTGCATCATTTAGCAAAATGCCTTTATTTCTGTCTGATCCAGGGCATACTGATTTATCTTGCTAAGTCACAGATTTTTAGAGGGTCTTAGATTACATTATCTTTTTGACATTTCTAATGTTCACATTCCATAATTCTATAACAAATCTTTTGGAACTTAAATGCATGACAAATATGTATGAGAATATTTTCACTTTGAACATCCAGCTACAGTGTTTCTTTTTTTTAAACTTGCATATTTTTTTACAGATTTTTTAAATAATAATTTTTTTACTATATCTTCAATATATAAATATGGGATAATTAAAAATACTTAAAGAAAACTCAAGCAATCCATCATTCTTTTCATGAATTTTGGTTTTAAGAAACATAAGCCTACTTGAATAAGCTAAAGCCAAAAAGGACACTGATTGGACAGGTGCAGAAACTCTCATAAAACACACAACCAGAAAGGGTGCCAGTTGGACAGATTCAGAAACTCTCTGAAGCACACAGACAGAAAGGGCACTGATTGGACAGATGCAGAGACTCTCATAAAACACACAGACAGAAAGGGCACTGATTGGACAGATGAAGACTCTCTGAAACAAACAGCCAGAAAGGGAGCTGATTGGACTGTTGCAGAAACTTTAATGAAACACACGGACAGAAAGGTCAGACAGCTCTTAGAAGGGAAGAGCCAGGAGCTAGAGAGATGTCATTTCCCCTCCTCTGTCAGTTTTCTTTCTTTTCCCTGTAAATTTGTTCTTGCTAGTTTAGTATACATGCAAATGTATGTAGTAGAAAACAACTGCCCCAGCCTTAATTTTACCTTGAATTCCATTTTCATATTCCAAGGACGCTGGATTTGGTTGGCTTATCTTGGATCAGGTGCCTACTGGCAGATGCAGCTAAGGCCTGTGGGTATGAGTTCATTCCAGATGAGAGACTTTGAGGGCATCTGACCTAGGCTTCAATAAGTTACTATATAAATCACTTTACCAGATAAATCACTGTTTATATTTTTCCAAACTTATTGTGCTTTTTTTCCAGGGTCATTTTATGAATATACTGTATATGGTATGTATGATTTGGATTCTATAATTTCCACTTAACTATAAGATACATTTTTTTCTTACCATTAAAAACATTTCAAAAACATGTTTTAGGCCACATAGCTTTCATTTCTTTTTTATTTTCTTTTTGTTTCATTATTGACAAGAACTTTAATAATAAAGATTTCCTTCTGTGATTATCTCCAGATTAATGACTGAGAAACATAATTAAATTTTTGCTAACTGAAATGTCATCATTTTTCTTGTTTTCCGCTACTTTATTCAAAGTGGAAAAAAAATATTGTGGGCGAAAATAAAAAGAAATGCTACTATTTTTGCCTATCTATAAGTTTAATATTTCTAGCAATTTTTTCAGTTCTGTATGTTAGTCCTCTTACAAAAAGTAAACATTTTACTAGCTCTTAGCCTAATAAAATTAATATAAAAATATTAGTCATGCTCGATACTAAAATATAAAAATATTTGTCATTGAGAGTATCACATTAAGGCAATTTAAGTTAATATCTCTTTAGAAGTATTAGTTATTACCCATTTGCAAGAAGTCATTTTTTTTTATAATCACAACTTCCTTATGAGTCACAATGACTAAAATTCTCCAATTTGATTACATTTTCTACTGAATTATTAAAAAACAACAAATGACTTGTTTTCTTTTCAATGCCATTCTCATTCTTGAGAGTATTGGGGTTATTTTTATCTTACCTCAGAAGCAGCAAAGAAATAAATGGTATCACCTCACATTAGGGATGACAGAGGTGACATGAAGACACATGACCCAATTCAGCTTGGTTTGGTGGGGTCCCTTCTGTGATCCTTTCTGTTCACACCAGGAGCTCTGAGTACTCAGCCGTCTCCTCTTATTCCCTCAGAAAGTGCTAGACCCCTCTCCTTTCAGGGTTCTCTTCTGAATCCATCCTCAAAAACTGGGCTAGAAGGACAATTGCTCGAAGGTCATGTGGAACCTAGGCTAGGTAGCTTTCTATTGCTTCATATCAAATTATCACAAATATAGTGGCCTAAAACAACATAAATTTATTAGCTCATAGTTCAGTAGATCAAAAACCCAGATGGACTCAACTGGTTTTTCTGCTTAGGGGCTTGCAGAAATCAAGGTGTTGACTGAGCTGGGCTTTTATCTGGAAGCTTAGGAAATGATCAGCTTCTGAGCTTGTTTAGGTTGCTGGTGGAATTGAGATCCATGCAATTGTAGAACTGTGGTCCCCATTTCCTGGGTGTTTGTTTTTAGTAGGGGAGCTCCCGAAGGCCACCTCTACGTCTTCTTACTTGGCTTGTTCCATCATCAAAGCCACAGAAGAAGTGCTGAACTCCCTTCTTCTTCCAATCTCTCCAACTTCCTCTTCTGCTATGCTTCAAAGTAGAAAATGTTACTTTAAAAAGGGTTTAAATAATTAAATTAGTACCACCTCCAGGTTCCTTCCTATTTTAAGGTCAACTTAGCCAATGATATAGTCATGGAAATGATATTTTATTTTATTCAATTTCTGGGGATTAAAGTGTGGAATCCTGAGTGACTTTTTAAGAATTCTGCCTACTACAAGGAACAGATATCATAGACTTGCTTAAAAAAACAAAACAAAACAAATCAATTGCCTCAGAACCACTTATCAACTACTCCTTTGGTCCTTAATGACTTGTAATTACATTTTTATAAACTATTAAATCCTATAGACGCTAACAAAATAGGCTTTATTTATGAACTATTTCCTTATAGTTTCCTTATGATTGTTTATTTCTATTTTAAATAAATGAATCTTAATAATATTATATATTAACTAAATAGGCAAATTATCCACCAGATTTTTTCATTTTCCAAATTATCTTCATTATATATGCTTAGATTGTTTGGTTTACAAAATAATCTTGACATTTGGTTGGAACTGTATGAGACTATCATTATATTTGGGTAAACTTGAAATCTAATCTTTAGTCTGGATAATCTCAGGGGAGTTTCAAATCAGGTCAAGCTGCCATGCTTAAAAATCCTTTTTCTGTGGAGAATAAGAAACGGTGTCTTTTTCTTAAGATTGGTGCAAACCTTACATTCTGAGCCAAGGTTCATTTTTATTTTTCAATGTAATTATAGAAAGCTTCCTAATTTTGGCATATATTGTTCTCAAAAATCTATGCAAAATCTTGTATTCATAATTATATCTATTATGAATGTACACTTTAAATTAAAAGAATTTTTTTCCCCAGAAAACTAAAATGCTATCATGTAAGTTCTGGTTTTGATTCAGAAACATTTTTTGTAAGTGTCAGAAACCAACAATCCCTTAGCATGATACTAAAAATAGCTATGGTGTAGTGGAATACACCAATATATAATTTGAAGCATAATATAATAAACATCAATATTTCATGTATTTATACAAAAAAACCAATTCAGGTTATTTTGAGATTTCAGCAATAAATTCTTAAAGAATAAGCCTTGGGTAACATCCACTCTTTAAAACTTATTTACAGAAACATTAACTACAAAGCAAATCTTTTGGTATTAACAAAATTTTGCAGCGCTAACTGCTTTCTTTATGTTTTGCAATGCATTCTGCTTTTATGAATAGTAGTAATATCCAGGGCTTGAGAGAATTAAAATTAAGTACTGTATTCTAGTTTACAATCAATTCAATTCCTCATTCACTTTGACAAAACCCCATAAGCCTACTTAGGTCTTTTCCACTTGACTCAGAATGTAAGGTCTGTACCAATCTTAAGGAAAAGGCATACTTTCTTATTCTCCACAAGAAAGAAGAAACTTTAAGCATGGCTGCTTAACCTGGTTTGAAACTCTCCTCAGATTATCCAGACTAAAGATTCTTTGTGTTTTTTCCTGTGCTTAACTGCCCACAGTTACCTAGAGTGAGTCTTTTGATTGACAGAGAGTATTCTCCGTCTCTTTTTTCTCAGTTTTTTTTTTTTTCTTTTTGAGTCAGACCATCTCACTCCTTAGTCCAAAATCCTGAACTTAAGGAAAACTAAGATTCTTACAAGGTCCTGCATGACTGACATGATTCTACATGACCTTGTCACCCAGCTTTGTCTTTACCTCAATTGCAAAGACAAAGTCCGAGACAAAGGTTTACCATCAAGAAGCTCAACATTTTGGAAATTTTAGAGGACCAGAGCAAGAGAACTAGAGACAGTAAAAAGAAGCATGTTCAAGGATGTGTTACTGAGTTGGTTACTTCTATGGATAGCTCAATCCTGCCAGGCTCCCCTGAGGTCATGAAAAATGCCTGGACGTTGTTTAAAAGTAAACTGAGTCACTATAAAATGTTAATTTGGGCAAACAGTGATTCATGAATCAGGCAGCTCCCAGGTAGAAGTGTTTCAGAAGCTCCGTCAAGGAAACACACAGGAGGGAAGCTTTGATAGGATAACACAAAAGTAAAGCAAAGCAAATATTTGACTGATTGTATTTAGTTGCCTGCGTTGGTCTATCCCTTTGGGGAGCTACAGAGTTATATAAGTTTGTTTCCTGCTTCTGACTGGTGGAGCTTAAATGCTATTTTTCATGACTAGAGGCATTTATAAAAATATAGCCCAAGTGAAGCTTCACTTGTGTTTGCAAATCCAGCAAGGTTAGGGTCACTTATGAAGCCTAACCGGTTTTGTCTGCTCAGGGACTCTTCAGGACTGATCTCCATTTTTAATTGCCTTAACAATGTGATTGGGAAAACTTTATCCACCAGCAGTCAACTCCCCTTGATCATGGGCTGCTCAGAGGGATACAATAAGTACCCTACATACAAACCTTCAAGTTGTGAACTTTCAAAGATGTGAATGTGCGTTCCTGTGTCCAATCACGTGAGTTCATGTGTCTGGCATACATCGTCACATATGTGCATCCTTTACAAGGGATTGTGCTTTTGTATACTTGACTGTACAGTACTGCACAGAGTACAGTGCCATTGTATCTTTATTTCAAGCCCAGAATGTCCAGAAGTGTATAAGCAGCAGTGATGTGGCTGGTACAGTATGGTCGATTGTGTTAGCTGGGTACGTAGGCTAACTTTGTTGGACTTATGAACAAATTGGACTTACGAACGCACCCTCATGACGGAACTCGTTAGTACGTGTGGGACTTACTGCATGATCTTTACAATGTCAGGTTTACTCAGGAGCAATCCTCAGCAGTGCCAGATGTGCAGTGACATCTACAAGCCTCACCTGCTGAATCGAAGCAGTAGTGGCCAGAGCAAAGGAGGGAGGAGACATAAAAGATGTCTACCCTCCCTCATGTGCATAATACGTCTCTGAGCTCTTCTACCCTTCTCCCTCCTTTCTGCGGCACCTTGGACACGTCAGGCACGACTCTGTCCGAAGGTCTTTGCATCAGCAGCTCCTCATGCGTGAAATGCTGTTTCCCTAGATCTAGTACCTTCTACAAGTCTTTGTGCAAACTGCATCTTTGCAAAAGAGCAGATACTGATCACGCTCATTAATATCCCGACATGCCCTTCCGTATTTCCTACACCCCACACTCTCAATCCCCCACCAGCTCAAATCCCCAAACTCTTCTCAATTTGTTTCTTCTTTTTACAAGTCTTGCCTTTGAACATATTTATTATGTGTATCATTTATAACCTGACCTCTCCCATCCCCAATCTACAAAATCAAAGCTGCTTTAGAATTTTTTTTTTTTTAGCTTATTTGCTGGAAAGCATATATCAAGCAATCTTTGTACCAGTTTCAGTTCTTTTTTTTCATAATATGTTTTGATTCATACAAAAAGTGAAAGTATGGAAAATTACTCAGGTTCAAAAAATTGAAATCAAGAAACCAACAGGCCTACTTTTTCTTTCTGTGGTGAATTGTTAGAGGTCAATGTTTTTAGAAGAGAGCGATTAAAATATTTGTGATTGGATTTAACACAGGCTCACCCAGAAAGCACAACCCTGATCTTGTGTGAGAACAGCTATCTCTACAGAACTTAAAACAGACGGGGCAAGATGGCGACGGCATAGGTGAACTTGTGAGATTCTCTGAACGGACCAAGACTGCAAACTGCTGAATAGACAGACTGTAAAACAGAGGGAAAAGTGAACAAAACCAGAAGACCCTCATAAGGAAGAACAGGTCATTGCAGAAGAGAAATAAAAGCAACCCCACCTTCCCTCAAAAACAGAATTGAAGAGGGGGAGGGAAAGGGGTAAAGGGAGAAAAATCTACAGAAATGAAGAAAAACCAAAAGAAGAGTATGGGTCTCTCCCAGACGCCTGGGAGAGCAGACACTGAGAAAATTGACTTTGGAATACAAACAATGCAAAGTCCCCAGAATGAAGGGTCTCAAAATGCAAATGCAGATATCAAAACAATAATGGAGAGACTAAAAAGAATTGAGGAGACACAAGAAGAAACTAGGAAGGAGCTGATATCTGAGATAACAGTAATAAGAATACTGTGAATGAAATAAATAACAACTGGATAAGCATGGAAAGCAGAATTACCCAGC